>NC_060142.1:475050219-475350219 GCF_021461385.2 Schistocerca piceifrons | reverse complement strand
AACAGTTCTTTAAACACCATTTTAACATAGCTAGGTCTGCAAGTAATTATTATTAACACAAAATTCAATTTTTTATTTCGGACACTCGGATTGCACAACATTTGGAAAGGATGCTGTCTAGGTTAGTTGTGAGGATAATTAAATGAGGGGAAAGTTCTGGTAAATTTTAAGTTACTATTGAATAGTTCACTCTCTGGTCCATACGAATACAGTTCTAAAAGTTTCAACCTGCTTGTATTGATGCGGCGGTTGCCGAGCGGCGAGATGGCGAGGCACAGAGCACACATACAACCACAGCTATGGCTCTTGACGTATCGGCACTTTAATTCTTCTTAGCGTCGCAATACTTTTCCATTTAGTGCCTATGGAATTTTGCCATGCTGTGTGGGCGTTGGAACAGCATACCCGAGGCTCAGTGAAACTACGTCTTCCAGGAGAGCCTCCTCGCTCCAGAAGGTGTTGCTCAAACCAGTGCCAAACTCCAACTACTACTGCTGAGCCCGTTGTGCTGTGCAGTGCCCGCATGCATTTTCCCGCGCTTGCCTGCCATCCACCTTTTACCGCTCCCTGACAGGCTGGGTATTCACCCGAGGTTTTGCATTCTACATATCCTAACACATTGCCTACATATGGACCAGACGCACAATTACAATTTTAAACATTTTACAACAGTTTCAACATTTGCTACATTTCAATTCTATTACAATATTGCTTGACATTTGACATAAACATTAATATTCACATTGAAACTTGTTTACAGTTTTCTTAACACAATGACATGAAACAAAAAAGAAATGAAATCAGAACATCAATTACACTGTTGTTGTTGTTGTGGTCTTCAGTTCTGAGACTGGTTTGATGCAGCTCTCCATGCTACTCTATCCTGTGCAAGCTTCATCATCTCCCAGTACCTACTGCAACCTACATCCTTCTGAATCTGCTTAGTGTATTGATCTCTTGGTCTCCCTCTACGACTTTTACCCTCCACGCTGCCCTCCAATGCTAAATTTGTGATCCCTTGATGCCTCAAAACATGTCCTACCAACCGATCCCTTCTTCTAGTCAAGTTGTGCCACAAACTTCTCTTCTCCCCAATCCTATTCAATACCACCTCATTAGTTACGTGATCTACCCACCTCATCTCCAGCATTCTTCTGTAGCACCACATTTCGAAAGCTTCTATTCTCTTCTTGTCCAAACTGGTTATCGTCCATGTTTCACTTCCATACATGGCTACACTCCATACAAATAATTTCAGAAACGACTTCCTGACACTTAAATCTATACTCGATGTTAACAAATTTCTCTTCTTGCCAGTCTACATTTTATATCCTCTCTACTTCGACCATCATCAGTTATTTTACTCCCTAAATAGCAAAACTCCTTTACTACTTTAAGTGTCTCATTTCCTAATCTAATCCCCTCAGCATCACCCGATTTAATTTGACTACATTCCATTATCCTCGTTTTGCTTTTGTTGATGTTCATCTTATATCCTCCTTTCAAGACACTGTCCATTCCGTTCAACTGCTCTTCCAAGTCCTTTGCTGTCTCTGACAGAATTACAATGTCATCGGCGAACCTCAAAGTTTTTACTTCTTCTCCATGAATTTTAATACCTACTCCGAATTTTTCTTTTGTTTCCTTTACTGCTTGCTCAATATACAGATTGAATAACATCGGGGAGAGACTACAACCCTGTCTCACTCCTTTCCCAACCACTGCTTTCCTTTCATGCCCCTTGACTCTTATAACTGCCATCTGGTTTCTGTACAAATTGTAAATAGCCTTTCGCCCTCTGTATTTTACCCCTGCCACCTTCAGAATTTGAAAGAGAGTATTCCAGTTAACGTTGTCAAAAGCTTTCTCTAAGTCTACAAATGCTAGAAACTTAGGTTTGCCTTTTCTTAATCTTTCTTCTAAGATAAGTCGTAAGGTTAGTGTTGCCTCACGTGTTCCAACATTTCTACGGAATCCAAACTGATCTTCCCCGAGGTCCGCTTCTACAAGTTTTTCCATGCGTCTGTAAAGAATTCGCGTTAGTATTTTGCAGCTGTGACTTGTTAAACTGATAGTTCGGTAATTTTCACATCTGTCAACACCTGCTTTCTTTGGGATTGGAATTATTATACTCTTCTTGAAGTCTGTGGGTATTTCGCCTGTCTCATACATCTTGCTCACCAGATGGTAGAGTTTTGTCATGACTGGCTCTCCCAAGGCCATCAGTAGTTCTAATGGAATGTTGTCTACTCCCGGGGCCTTGTTTCGACTCAGATCTTTCAGTGCTCTGTCAAACTCTTCACACAGTATCTTATCTCCCATTTCATCTTCATCTACATCCCCTTCCATTTCCATAATATTGTCCTCAAGTACATCGCCCTTATATAAACCCTCTATATACTCCTTCCACCTTTCTGCCTTCCCTTCTTTGCTTAGAACTGGGTTGCCATCTGAGCTCTTGATATTCATGCAAGTGGTTCTCTTCTCTCCAAAGGTCTCTTTAATTTTCCTGTAGGCAGTATCTATCTTACCCCTAGTGAGACAAGCCTCTGCATCCTTACATTTGTCCTCTAGCCATCCCTGCTTGGCCATTTTGCACTTCCTGTCTATCTCATTTTTGAGACGTTTGTATTCCTTTTTACCTGCTTCATTTACTGCATTTTTATATTTTCTCCTTTCATCAATTAAATTCAATATTTCTTCTGTTACCCAAGGATTTCTATTAGCCCTCGTCTTTTTACCTACTTGATCCTCTGCTGCCTTCACTACTTCATCCTTCAGAGCTACCCATTCTTCTTCTACTGTATTTCTTTCCCCCATTCCTGTCAATTGTTCCCTTATGCTCTCCCTGAAACTCTCTACAACGTCTGGTTCTTTCAGTTTATCCAGGTCCCATCTCCTTAAATTCCCGCCTTTTTGCAGTTTCTTCAGTTTCAATCTGCAGCTCATAACCAATAGGTTGTGGTCAGAGTCCACATCTGCCCCTGGAAACGTCTTACAGTTTAAAACCTGGTTCCTAAATCTCTGTCTTACCATTATGTAATCTATCTGATACCTTTTAGTATCTCCAGGATTCTTCCAGGTATACAACCTTCTTTCATGATTCTTGAACCAAGTGTTAGCTATGATTAAGTTATACTCTGTGCAAAATTCTACCAGGTGGCTTCCTCTTTCATTTCTTCCCCCCTAATCCATATTCACCTACTATGTTTCCTTCTCTCCCTTTTCCTACTGACGAATTCGTCACCCATGACTATTAAATTTTTATCTCCCTTCACTACCTGAATAATTTCTTTTATCTCGTCATACATTTCATCTATTTCTTCATCATCTGCAGAGCTAGTTGGCATATAATCTTGTACTACTGTAGTAGGCATGGGCTTTGTGTCTATCTTGGCCACAATAATGCGTTCACTATGCTGTTTGTAGTAGCTAACCCGCACTCCTATTTTTTTATTCATTATTAAACTTACTCCTGCATTACCCCTCTTTGATTTTGTATTTATAACCCTGTAATCACCTGACCAAAAGTCTTGTTCCTCCTGCCACCGAACTTCACTAATTCCCACCATATCTAACTTCAACCTATCAATTTCCCTTTTTAAATTTTCTAACCTACCTGCCCGATTAAGGGATCTGACATTCCACGCTCCGATCCGTAGAATGCCAGTTGTCTTTCTCCTGATAACGACGTCCTCTTAAGTAGTCCCCGCCCGGAGATCCGAATGGGGGACTATTTTACCTCCGGAATATTTTACCCAAGAGGACGCCATCATCATTTAATCATACAGTAAAGCTGCATGTCCTCGGGAAAAATTACAGCTGTAGTTTCCCCTTGCTTCCAGCCATTCGCAGTACCAGCACAGCAAGGCCGTTTTGGTTAATGTTACAAGGCCAGATCAGTCAATCATCCAGGCTGTTGCCCCTGCAACTACTGAAAAGGCTGCTGCCCCTCTTCAGGAACCACATGTTTGTCTGGCCTCTCAACAGATACCCCTCCGTTGTGGTTGCACCTACGGTACGGCCATCTGTATCGCTGAGGCACGCAAGCCTCCCCACCAACGGCAAGGTCCATGGTTCATGGGGGGGTCAATTACACTAGTTTATCGAAAAATCAGATGGAACAAAAATTTACTTATATGTACAATAGTACAGCGTCGTCGTTGTTACACATGCCCCTGTTTCCAGTAACTTTCAAAAGTGCAAATTTGATGGGAATGCTGAATTTTATATTTATACAGGGGTTCTGAATCTTTGCGTGAATGTGCCATCATAAAATTTTATATCACAAAACTTCCTTTCACTCACATCATATAGGTCTATACTTTTTAATATATCAAGAACATTTACCTATCATTTACTTAAGTGCCTTTGACACAGTCCAACCTACTATCACAACAAGATTTAAATAGCAAATTACTTATCATTATTAAATTTCTCCGATAAATAAAATCAAATTCTGGAACACAAACACTTAACTACAAAGCAGATACAAATACCTATATACACTATAAAACGATTTGTTGCTGCTTGCATTGAATGGCAGTCCATTTCCTTATTTACTAATAAACACAAAATACTATTTAGAAAAATCACTAGGCCTATACATATTTGCTGCCTATTATTCAGATTTGGGCAGTCCATTTCACATCATTTCATCCCGTCAACTGTACCACACTTTGACTATTTACCTGCCCTCTTTAGTGTTTGGCAGTCCTTTATATAATGACTCACGTACTGCCCACTTTGATTTTTGGCAGTCCCATCTTTTATCTGGTTTGCAGCATTTGCTTTTTTTTTTCAGCCCTGTTTTCCATACACCTTTATATTGATAGTACATTTGGTAATCTGAAACTTACATAAGTACATTAGCACACTGACATTAGTATACACACATTTACAAAGATTTGTTACATTTAGAATAAAATAGTTTCATTGTAAGATACAGCACATTTACTGCAGATTGCTTTCTGAATGTACTTAGATCACTCACTCCTAGGAACATAGAGTTTAAGGTCCACAACGTTTCTTACACCTAAAGGTCTCTTGGATTTTGGGTAGATCAGGTAGTAAGCATTATCGTGTGGAATGTTCTGTATTATATACGGTCCATTATAAATATATTTAAATTTGGAAATTTCATGGTTCGGTTCAATAGATTTTTCGTGGGTTTTTAAAAGAACATAATCCCCAATTTTAAATTTTCAAACTTTCAGGTTTTTATCATGTCTTTTAGATCTAGATGCAGCTTTTTGCTTTGCTCTTTTTCTGACTAATTCTTTCTTTCGACTCAACCCCAAGCTTGTACAAGGTGGAAACTCTAGTTTTTCCTCAATTAAACTTTTACTTCTGCTGCCTAACAAAATTTCTTCTGGTGGGAAAGCTGTAGATTCATGATGTAAGGTGTTCATAACATTCTCAAAGTCAGATATAATTCTGCCCCAGGCTCTAAATCATTCCCATCCTGTTTTTTCCACAACGCACCTTGGTCGACTGTAACATCGTCCCAAGATACGTTCCTGACCTGTGAACCATTTATATCTGGTGGCTTTCTCGGTGTCTGGAGTTCAAAGTCTTTGCTTACTTGAACTCTTTGCAAAATAAACACTGAGTCGTCAGGTGGTTCTTTCTTTCTAAGTTCGGTCTCAACATCTGGGTTTTGTTTTGAAACTTCGTCATCAGTAGGTACAATATCGCAATTAGTTGTATTCCCATTATTTTCACTAGCACCAAAATACTTGTCATCTGAACTATCGTCAGAATCAGACCATTCTGGATCGCTTTCAGGTTCTAACATAAAAGCTTTTCTGAGACGGGCACTAAGTTCTTCCTCTGCATTTTCGTCAGGCTTTAATTTTAACTCAATATTTTCTTTAGGCAAAACGACCTCATTATCAGCTTTACTCACATCCACTGTTACTTCATATTTAGTGTAATCCTCGTGGACTTCAATTACTCTTAGGTAATTACCTGCCCCTTCCCCACGGTACCTTTCGGTAACAGCTTGTACTGTTGGCGGATCGTTAACAGAAGTTACTTCCTCGTCAATGCTTAGGATTTCATCCTCCAATTCCTTCCTATCTTTAATTATCGTCCTATCGGCAGCACGCGTACTTTGCGCGTCGCTATTTACTCTCTCCTCCTTAAATTCAGGCCACGTCACCTTATCGACGTCCCTAGTATTTCCTTTTTCACTAATTAACCTCCTTGCCTCATATTCCTTCTTAAAATCCTCCCACTCACATTGCTTGAGGCCCTTGTACAGATCGTTGATCTGCACACGCCAATCAGTTACTTCTGCTAATTCATTCTCGCCATTTACTTCATTGCTAACACTGCTAACCGCACCTCTCTGTGTATCCACTGTTCCATCCACTATTTCCTTCGCCACGGAATTACCACTCGTAATGTATTCGCCAGCTCTTACGGCAATGTTCGTGCCTAATTCTGCTGCCTTGCTAGCGGCTTCTCTCTGAACAGCTGATCTGCTAGGCTGGGCCGTTGCCCTCTGATGCTCCACTCGCCTGTTAACATGTAGCGCACTGCGCGGCGAGGATGAGTCATCTGCGCACGCACCTGACGCTTGCTTCGCCACAACACGCTGCGTCGTTCCACACCTGTCCGTAAGCTGTCTCATAACTTCACTGTCAGTCCAGTAATATTTCTTAAGTTGGGGCCAGTAGGTTCTGTCCGCTTCCGTTTGGCCCGCAACGTTCGCGGAAATCAGTTTCCCGCGTCATTATTATTTTGTGCGGTGTACCCTCTACCGCGACCTGGATAACTCCCTCTTCCTCTTCCTCTGCCTCTACCTCTCTGTATCATGTTGACGCGAAAACCATCGCCGTCATTCCTCTCATCATTATTACGGTTATTCCTGTTACTAAAATTCTGATAATTGGCACGACTTTCGCGCCAGTTGTCTTCGTCTTCGACCCTTTCGAGAAACTCTTGGACGCTGCGATGATTGCTTCCCACATATCTCTTCGAATCTTCTGGAAGCTTTTTATATAGCTCCCATATGATTTCAGAATCGGATCTTCTCCCTCTTAAGTGTGCCAACTTTCGGTACCAATATTCGCAGAAATCTTTCAAAGAATTCCTGCCCCTATTATGAAGTTTGGTCATGATAAACTTGTGCCACAAATGATCCTGTTTTTGTTCGGACCAGTATTCTTCCGTAAATTTTTGTTTAAACTCTTTGAACGTCATTAGTTCGGTATTCAAGTTAATTCCCCAGCACTTAGCGTCACCTGCTAAGGCACTAATTACTATGTTTATCTTCTCCTGACCAGACAAGCGTTCAGGAAACATCCTCTCTCAATTTTTGATGAAATCCAACGGATGCCATCCGTTATGTTTCTTGCCGGGATCGAAGCGCTCCTCACCTTCCAACTGCTTCGTAAGTGGCATGCCATTACAGACAACACCAGGCCTATCTTTGATTTTACTCTCGAGATCGAAAATTTTGCCTTGAATTTTGTTCACACTTTTGTACACATCCGGTAACTTTTTCGCCTAAATCTCTTTCAGTATCTGAAACTGCCTTTCTCAACTGTGATATTCCATGTTGGCATTCGTTTACGATCTCAGTTTTAAGACCGAAAACTTTTTAATCTACTTTTGTTTCAACTAGAGGCTCTACTTTCTCTTGGATGTTGAGAATTTCAGCATCAAACCTACTGTTAATGTCGCCAATTTCCCCCTGCATAGTATTCATATTTTTATTAATTGTGTCAATTTCAGATTTCATACTATTTATTGCAGAACTTAAATTACCCACTTTTTGTTCTACCTGTTCGATTTGTTTATTAATTTTAATTCCTTGTTCTTCGACCTGTGCTTTAAGCTGACCAACTTGTGTTTTAAGCTGCTCGTCAACATGTGTTTTAAGCTGCCTAACCTGATTACTGACTTGTGTTTGAAGCTGATCATTCTGTCCTGCAATTTGTTTGGTTAATCCTTCAAATAAGTCATTCATGCTTAACATTTTCACACTGTTTTGTTCTACGGAATCGGTGTGTTCCGATCCTACTTCAAAATTTTCTTTCGGTTCCTTCTTTATCTGTGGTGAATCAAACATGTCAGTGGATTCGTTCACATACCCACTATCATCTACAAAGTCATCCTCTACTTCCTGTTTTATTCCTTGCTGTGTTCGAGGCAATCTCGACATTTCAATCTGTTCGTTAACATGTTCGTGGTATTGTATGTACGCCAATTGTCTACCACTAACGCCATCTGTTATCTGGCTGCGTAAACTCCGGTCATTGCCAGCCGCATTTTCCATTATGCTCGGCACATCTATTGTGTCTACGTTCTTGTCCATACTGAACGCAAACTACACCTCACTACAGTACTTGACGTTCACTACTTTTTACTTCATTGAATATTATTGCAATTCGTGCCACTGAACATGCACTGTTTGGTATTCACGTTAATTTGTGACCGACAACAACTGGATGTCCTATCACGGTCACCACTTGTAATGTGCGCGTGGGGCACACAATACTCCTTAAAGCCTGTACTATGGTAAGTGAACGGGCTTCACCTTATGAGAAAGGATTTTCGTATAGATATCGACCGCGTGTACCTGAATGGTGGCAAATCAGACTTACACCCACTCTGTAATAACAATGATCCCTCAAGCAAGTTCGAAATGCAATTACACGTCAGTATGGACCAAAAGCAACACTGAAGATGCTACCAATTTGATAATAATACGGTCGCCAGCCTAATTAGGTATTAACTGAGTTTCTTCCCTGTACAAGTTGGTAGATATTCATGCAAAACAACAAGTAGTAACACTGCATAATATAGTAGAATTTTAGAACCAGAAAATCTATTGAACTGATAGTTTCACGTTCTGTACTGATATGGAAAAACCATGAATACATAACACTACACTATAATGTATACTACAAAACTTCATACTGTCTATTGATCTGTTTAAAATCGGGCGTAGGTTACCCTAGGAATAGCACTTTCGAGCCACACATAAAAATGTCAATTTTGATAAAGATAAAACACTGATAAATTTTGACCTTTATATTGACTTTAACTTTTGTTGGTCAAACCAATTTAGAACACTTCAGAATTCAAATGAATAAAAAAAGGAGGGGGGGGGGGGGGGGAACCTTGAAACTGTTATGATCACTATATTAAAAAAAATTGATTACTGAAATTATCATGCGTTCAAGATTTCCAGTATATGAGTTACTACTCTTTTCATCTTATTTACTGCTCATTTAAATACCTTTATATCTGTCTCGAAATAATTAAACTTCATTACTATATCGATATTAAAGTTATCTTTCAACTTCTTTAGACCTTCGTTTTTCATTTACTGGTTCATTAACAAAACAGTTCTTTAAACACCATTTTAACATAGCTAGGTCTGCAAGTAATTATTATTAACACAAAATTCAATTTTTCATTTCGGACACTCGGATTGCACAACATTTGGAAAGGACGCTGTCTAGGTTAGTTGTGAGGATAATTAAATGAGGGGAAAGTTCTGGTAAATTTTAAATTATTATTGAATAGTTCACTCTCTGGTCCATACGAATACAGTACTAAAAGTTTCAACCTGCTTGTATCGATGCGGTGGTTGCCGAGCGTCGAGATGGCGAGGCACAGAGCACACATACAACCACAGCTATGGCTCTTGACGTATCGGCACTTTAATTCTTCTTAGCGTCGCAATACTTTTCCATTTAGTACCTATGGAATTTTGCCATGCTGTGTGGGCGTTGGAACAGCATACCCGAGGCTCAGTGAAACTACGTCTTCCAGGAGAGCCTCCTCGCTCCAGAAGGTGTTGCTCAAACCAGTGCCAAACTCCAACTACTACTGCTGAGCCCGTTGTGCCATGCGGTGCCCGCATGCATTTTCCCGCGCTTGCCTGCCATCCACCTTTTACCGCTCCCTGACAGGCCGGGTATTCACCCGAGGTTTTGCATTCTGCATATCCTAACACATTGCCTACGTATGGACCAGATGCGCAATTACAATTTTAAACATCTTACAACAGTTTCAACATTTGTTACATTTCAATTCTATTACAATATTGCTTGACATTTGACATAAACATTAATACTCACATTGAAACTTGTTTACAGTTTTCTTAACACAATGACATGAAACAAAAAAAGAAATGAAATCAGAACATTAATTACATTAGTTTATCGAAAAATCAGATGGAAAAAAAAAATTACTTATATGTACAATAGTACAGCGTCGTTGTTGTTACAGTTTGATCTTTAGTTCAGGACCTCTGTTTCTCTATGGTGTACTTTATAGATCTTTCTCCAAGTTCCTGATTTTAGCTCTCTTTCTTTCCGTCGATTGGGCATAACATGTAGTCGTTTTTAACTCCTTTTTTTGTCTTCGTGTTCTACAGTTCTGTTGTGGGCACGTATGACCCTAGTTGTTTTTGCACTGAACTGGAGGATGATAGAGAGAAAGCGGAAGTACTAAATGTATTTTGCAAAATGAGTTTCACTGAGAAAGATCATACTGTGGTTCCTCATTTGAATCGTTGCATGATTGCCAAAATGACAGATGTAGACTTAAATGACCATGTGATGGAAAACTAATTGGAATTGCTCAACAGAGAATTGTTACTGGACTTTATGATATACTATTGATACAGTTGAAATCCAGCTTTGTTTGTCAACAAGACCCACAAGGCTGTAGATACTGATGCCAAGGTTGATGCCATCTCTCTTTACATCCAGAAGCTGTTTGATACAGTTCCATGTGCCACCTAATGAACAAAACAAGAACCTACAGAATAGCAGACCAGCTATGTGATTGGATTGAAGAGTTTCTAGCAAATAGAAAATAACATGTCATTCTCAAAGTAGATAAGTCGTCAGACCCTGAACTAACTTCTGGCTTACCCCAAGAGAATGTTACAGGACCATTACTTTTTGCAGTATACGTACAGGTTGTCCCAAGAGGTACATTACAACTTCAGTGTTATACATCAGTCAATTTGTAATTAACTTGGAGGACAAAAGTAAAGTTTGTTTGATGAACCAACTCAAGAAATTTTATTCCGGTTCTTTAATCGAGATCTACGTGCTCTCCCCCTGTAGCACGTGTAGTGTCTAGTTGATAGTGAATAGCATTAGAAGTTCCACGAGCCTTTTTGCGGATGATGCTGATATATACAGAGAAGTCATAATGTTAGAAAATTTTAGCATAATGCAGGAAGATTTGCGTGATTTCCCTAAATCGCTCCAGGCAAATGCCGGGATGGTCCCTTTCAAAGGGCACGGCCGACTTCCTTCCCCGTCCTTCCCTAATCCGATGAGACCAATGACCTCGCTGTCTGGTCTCCTTCCCCAAAACAACCAACCAACCAGGAAGATCTGCAGAAGATTGTCACTTAGTGCACTGATTGGCAGTTGACCCTCAACATAAACAAATGTTATGAATTGTGTATAAATAGGCAGAAAGACCCATTAATGTATGATTACATGATTGCAGAACAATCACTGGAAGCAGTTGTTTGCATAAAACATCAAAGAAGTATGCATATAGTGTAATTTAAATTAGAATGGGAACATAAAGCTAATCGCTGGTAAGGCAGATGTAGTACTGAGATTAATTGGAAGAACCCTCAGAAAGTGTAGTCAACTGATACAGAAGGCGGCTCATAAAACCCTTGTTTGACCTATACTTGAATATTTCTCATCAGTCTGTCATCCATACCAGATATGACTGATACAGGAAACAGAGAAGATCCAAAGAAGAGCTCGCATTTTGCCACAGATTAATTTAGTAAGCACAAAAGCACCACAGGGATGCTCGGCCAACTTCAATAGCGAGTTTGCAAGAGAAGCATTAGTCATCATGGTGTGGTTTACTGTTAATATTCTGAGTGTGTACATTTCTAGAAAAGGCAACTAGAATATTGATTGCTTGTACATAAACCTTGCAAAAGACTTATGTGGTAAATTTAGAGAGATTTGAGCGCACGCAGAGGCTTACCAACAATCATTGTTTCTCCGAAACATTCACGAATGGAAATGGAAATGAGGGAAGGGGCAGTCCACCACACACCATAAGGAAGGTGGCTTGCAGAGTGTAGATGTAGATGAATACGTAAGAAGTGGGAGAGGGGGGAGGGGGTGTTTTGTGTGTGTGTGTGTGTGTGTGTGTGTGTGTGTGTGTGTGTGTGTGTGTGTGTGTGTGTGGTAGGGAGAGGGGAGGCCTGAGGTCACCAACATAAAAATGTAAATTACACAGTTTCAAAAAATAGATAATAATATAAATATATTCCTGAATATATGTTGTTTTTGTTGCAGTTTTAGAGTCGTGTCCTACAACATTCTTGCTGACTTGTATGCTGATTCTGACACGGCTCGGCTGCAGCTGTTTCCGTACTGTCCGACATATGCATTGAATGTGGACTACAGAAAACAACTGTTTGTGAAAGAGATTCTAGGTAAGACCTTAATTAACTTTATATTTACTGATTGATTTCACGTAGCAAGTTTACTTCTGCAAAATGCTTAACTTGGACGTTGTACTGAAAACAGACTGAATAAATTTCATTTGTTATGAGGTGCCAAGGGGTTTGAACTACTCTGTATGGGGTTTGTATTATGTCCGTGGTGAAGTGCATGAGTGTGGAATGGAAGGAAGAACGAGGATGTAACTCAGTGCTGGGATATGCCCTTACCTCTCCCAAATGGTACCTGGAGGGGGCATAAAGTGTAATGTTTCCATCCACCCATTGGATTATTATGAACTGTGGCATATTCCTTCATTTCATGTTCCTTTGTGGATTGGTTGGGATTTAACCTAGGACGTTGAGCTACAGTCTGGTGGTTAAAAATGCTGAGTAACCATTACCTCACCCCCTTCCCCAAATTAAAAATGCTATCTAGATTGTCTAATATACTTTCATTTATTATGGCTACTGCCATCATCAGAACAAAAATTAAACCTTGTAATACAAAGCTCAGTTATTATCTAAACTATGCCTAAGTGGGATGGTAACACTTGGCACTTGGCGCTTAGCTTAAAAATAGATTTTATTGTTATTGACACCAAATTTTGTTTTACGAGTTGTAAGTTCCAATCCTGTTATGGAAATAGGTGAAGCATCAAAATAAATGAAAGTATGTCAAGTGATCTGAATACTATTGTTCGTAAAAATTCACTTATTGCAGACTCGTATCAGTAGTTTACTATATATAAATTACTAATATGGCTGTGGATATGAATGTGTGCCACTAAATAAATGAAGTTTATGTTTTAACACATTCGTTTTGTGACACAAACTTTTTGTGTCAGTTTATTATGAATACATACACAACTGCACACAGAACTATTTATTTTCTGTTGAGTGAAGGGGCATTTTATTAAGATGTTAGACTTGCATTCTGGAGGATAGCAGCTCAAATTGCTGTTCAGCCATTAAGATGTAAGTCTTCTGTAGTTTCCCTAAATCACTTAACACAAATTCCTGGATGGTTACTTGAAAGACACAACTAATTTCCTTCTCTATCTTTACCCTATCTGAGCCTTTGCTCCACCTCTGATGATTTTGTCATCAACAAGATGTTTTGTGGTAGTCGCCTTTCTATTTAATTTCCTAGTTTTCAGCACTACAACTTTAAGCTCTAAGTAGTTACGGTACGTTCTGATTGTCTGAATGTGTATTTCTTACTTACAAAGTGTATTGCAGAATACGGCAAGGGAAAGAAACAATAGAGTTGAAGGGGCCAGGTCTAGAACACAGATGTGTGAGAGATACAGACCAGGGCTTGTGGGGTTTTAAGATATTCTGGTGTGCAATAAACTCCTGTCCAGCTTTGAGAACCATGGGTGGGTGATGGGAGGGAATATAAATGGATCCATTGTTGTGCTGAACAAAACTTGTACCCTTGATGAATACCATTAAGTTACCTGTCAGTAAAGTCAGATAGTTAACAGAAACAGTTGACCATAGGTGCATCTCTATCATAACGTGTGCCTTTACTTACTCTTCATCCCCGAGGTTTTCCCTCATGGTAGAATCAGTGGAACGTGCATTCAGAATGCCAGAATAAATAATGTTGTTTATGCATTGTTGTTTTTTCAAGCTTTGAGTAATTTATTCAATTAATGTATATTTGTTTTGGGTTGAAGGTTATAATGCAGATTTAATCTGCCTTCAGGAGGTTGATTCGAAGGTCTTCAATTATGACCTTCTCCCAGTTCTTTCTTCTGAAGGATATGATGGGGTGTTTGAGAAAAAAGGAAAAACTGTGTCTGAAGGTCTTGCATGCTTCTTTCATTCTTCCAAATACAAGTAAGTCTTCATTTAATTAGTGATTTCATAGCTAATATTAAAGATCGTCAACATCTTTAGAGGTAGTTCTCATGATGGGCAGCATCATAATGTTTTATCGTGTATATAGAAAATATTTTATATCTTGTAAATACTGTTCTCTGCAACAGAAAAATGGTTAAAATTGCAGGGAGGCATATTGACATTTTGACCAGTATTTAACTTGGTCTAGGTAACCTTCTCTCTATTTTCAACATTCTGCAGTGAAACCCTCCTTCCTCCTGGAAAGAGGAATGCATAGTTCATAAAACTAGAAATAATATTTCTCATGTTTAGTGATTATATGCACAGTTATTTGATTTTCATAGTTCAAAAATACCACTACTGTTTCACTTATTAGGTGAATTTATCTTCTTGTTTAACATTCAAAGTTCTTACTAACATAGTTACACAACAAATTGCACTTGAAACTGTACCACATATCATTAGATTGACAGTAGCTTCAAGATCCATGTGGATGCATCTGTATTGACTAAATTTTTGGTTTGATCTTGATTTTGCCCATTTAACATTACACCTCAGTTCATTCCCTATTTGGCTGCTGATTAGCATGATTTTGGTATGTAATATCTCATTCCATTCATATTGGATGAAAACACTAGGAGTTATTTGTTTGCTTTCCTTAACTTACACAGAAGCAACATTCCATAGGTTACATGTTCACTGTAGGTGGTGCCAAGTCATAGGTAACTAGAGTATCATGACCAGCCTTAAAACAGTGCGCACATGTGTGCAGTGGCAAGGAGCAGTGTACCTCATGACGCTTCAACCAGTAATGTCATTCCGCCATGTCTGTTTGTAGCCTGTGCTTCGGGGTGCGTGCAACACGTTTAGCATTGATTTTCATGTTATTTTAGGTATTGTAAGGTTATATAGCCAGCCATTATAATGTTCATTACAGGTGATATAGAACATACATGACAATTATTACATTAAGAAGTGACTGTGACAGTTTTCTGAGCTTATATATTCTCCTAAGCAGAATCAGCAGCAGAAACAGTGGCTGATTGTAGCGCTCACCTGTGTATTGCTACGAGGGTCACTCCAAAAGAAATGCACACTATTTTTGAAAGAATACAGTTTTCATTCTGCATGTGTGAAAGTTTTACAGTGTGTAGATACATCCTTCCCACTTGGTTTCAAACTTAGTTCAACCTGTTCCCGTGAGTGGCACCGTCACAGCATGTCTTCAAGATGGCTGCTACACTTGACGTTTGTCAGAAGCAAAATGCTGTCATAGAATTTCTGTGCTGTGAAAACGAGACAGTGGGAAACATCCACAAGAGGTTGAAAAAAGGTGTATGGAGATGCTGCTGTCGATCCCACTACAGTTAGTCGGTGGGCAAGCAGGTTACGTGATGAAAGTGGGCACGGCAATATTGAGGATTGTTCTCGCAGCAGCAGGCCTTGCACTGTACACACTCCAGACAATGTGCAGAGAGTTAACGAATTGGTGACTGCTGACAGACGCATCACAGTGAACGAATTGTCACACTACGTTGGGATAGAGGAAGGGACTGTTTGCAGAATACTGAAAGTGTTGGTGTTAAAAAAAGGTTTGTGTCAGGTGGGTTCCCGGGATGTTGACAGTGGCTCACAAAGAAACAAGAAAACAGTATGCAGCGAACTTTTGGAACAGTACGAGAATGGTGGAGATGAATTTCTTGGATGAATTGTGACAGGTGATGAAACATGGCTCCATCATTTTTCAGCAGAGACGAAGAGGCAATCAGTGGAGTGGCATCATGCAAATTCACCTAAGGGGGGGGGGGGGGGGGGGGGAAGTTATGGCTACTTTGTTTTTCGATTCCGAAGGACTCTTGCTTGTGGACATCATGCCAAGTGGAACCACCACATCTGACAACACTGAAGAAACTTCAAGCTTGACTGAGTCGTGTTCGACCACATCGGCAAAAGCAGGATGTTTTGCTGTTGTATGATAATGCGTGGCCACATGTCAGTCAAAAAACCATAGAAGCGATCACAAAACTCTGATGGACAACACTGAAACACTCGCCTTACAGTCCTGACCTGGCTCCATGTGACTATCATCTCTTTGGGAAAGTGAAAGACTCTCTTCGTGGAATGAGGTTTGAAGATAATGACTCCCTTGTGCACATTGCCAAACAGTGGCTCCAACAGGTTGGTCCAGAATTTTACCGTGCGGGTATACAGGCGCTGGTTCCAAGATGGCGTAAGGCAGTTGAAAGGGATGGAAATTATGCGGAGAAATGAAAATATTGTTCCTAAAGGATGTATCTACACACTATAAAACTTTCAAACATGTAGAATAAAAGATGGATTAAAAAAAATATAGTGTGCATTTCTTTTGGAGTGACCCTCGTAGTTACCTAGGCAGGCAATGGTGGATTGTGAGGTGTGGGACAGAAATAGGAAGTACACTGGCAACTCTGCAAGATATTCTGTCTGTTGCTGTGCAGAATATATCATGCTGCTGCCTTTTACGTGCACCCAGCTGTAACAAGCATCTTTAGTGAACACAAAATTCCTAAGCCATGGAGTGGTCAGCACTACCAGTCCTATATTTTTCAGCAACAGTGGAACTTTACAGGGTCTTCATTGTTTGGATTTTGAGGATGTGGGACCTTATCTTGCAGAAGAAAAACCTTGAAACACTGGGGGAAAATATTCATTAAAATGAAACACTCATTAATGTAGACGTGCTGGAGGACCTATTACATATCAGTTGAGGCTCACTTGTGCAGGTATGCGCACACAGAGACATACAAGCATTATTTCTGCCTGTTCTCCACCTGGAAATGAAATGGGAAGACGTCTTTATGTAGGGTTCCATGAAAGTTGTCCACTGCCATGTATTTTTCAGTTATTCACAGACATAGATATATGTTGTAGTGTTCCCCTTTAAATGATATGTTAATATCTTAATCTGCTTAAAATCATACGTTTTGGATACCTCCTTCTATTCTATGGATGAGTTTCTGTTTCAGAACTGGTAAAAAAAGTACCTCTAAATGTAGTTGCATTTGTAGAACTAAAAATTTCAGTAATATTAATATTAACACTATTCATGTGTGTGTGTGTGTGTGTGTGTGTGTGTGTGTGTCTTGTAATCTGACTTGTTCCACATCATATCGATAAAATTATCGGGAAAATGATCTACAGAACATGACATAACTAAAACTAAACTAACTAAAACTATACTGGGTGTAACAAAAAGGTATGGTACAAATTGCAAGGTACATTCCTCACACACAGATAATAATATAAATGTATAGGTAGATGAACAAATTTCATTAATCATGGGAAAAACACACAAACAAAATGTACCAGCATACCACATAACTCATTCTCACAGGAGGTGTTCAATACGCCCTCCTTGGGCATTGATACATGCATCAGCCCCCCCCCCCCCCCCCCCCTCCCGTTGTAATGCAACTCAGATGCGCTGATGTATCCCTGAAGTATTGTGTATGGTTTCGCAGCCATGCATTATACAGGCACGGAGACTCTGAACATCTTGTACTGGGATTCCATACACGAGAGCTTTCAAATGCCCCCACAAATAAAATTTCAATGAGGCTAGGTCCAGAGAGCGTGGAGACCAAGCAGTTTACTTATCCATCTGTCACCAAAACTGTCATTTAGAAACCAACGGACATTAACACTAAAATGAGGAGGTGCTCCATCGTGCATGAAGTACGTGTTTTGTTGCACATCTAAAGGTACATCTGCTAACAGGTCAGGTAGAACATTCTCTACAAAATTATGATAACTTTGCTCATACATGCCCATTCTGAAAATTTACAATCTGATCTCATTAAAAACTATGCCTCATCTTTGAACAACACCATTGCACTAAAATTATGGTTGACACTTTGTTGGTTGATTAAACCATTTGCAGAAGAGTATTTGTGCAGGAAAATCAGCTGCTCATAGTGCCTACACACTCTGTAAATGATATGGGTACGGCTGGTTCTCGTGTAACACTCGCCAGTCAGTCATGTCGTCAACATTCAGTGTTGCAGCTATGTGACTTATACTGACACTAGGGTCATTGTCAACTGCATGAAGAATTGCAGTCTCCCATTGTGGTGCCCTCGTACATCTAGGCCTGCCCCAGGTGCGAGTATCAGGTTTAAATGCCCCATGTACCCTAAGTTGATGGTCAATGACTTCAAACATTTATCTGTTAGGGCACCTTCATTCTGGAAATCTATCCTGGAAAAAATGTTGAGTGTGAGCACCATTGCCATCAGCTAATCCATACATCAAATGGGCATCTGCCATCTCTGCATTTATGTGCACTGCCATTGCACGAGCCAGGTGTGTGATTAACTCTGCATAGTAATCTGTGTGCTTGCAATGGTCATATTGATTACTGGAAGAATTGATTTTACCTGTAAACAAGCAATGATGTATGTCGCATGGCAACAGCGACATGTAGGACAAAAAAGTGGTAATGCACAACGTAACCAGATGTCACGAAGAATGCATGTTCCCCATGATTCTAATATTCTGTTCCCCCATGATTCTAACATTCTGTTCTTGTGTGTTTCACACGATCAGTGAGTTGGAGAAAATAAGTTGTAATGTGGAAACAAAGCATTTCCAGACCCATATTCATATAAAATTATTTCTTCATCTGCATGTGAGGAATGTGTCCTGCAATGTGTGCTGTAAATTTTTGTTACCCTGTGTACAGGGTGGTCAGAAACAGTCTGAGAAGCTTGCATGGGTGTTACAGGGCAGGTTGTACTGCTATTTCTGAGCTAACTAGCATTGAAGTTAGCCAATCAGGCTGTTGCATGCTCAAATTCAAGCGACCCAGCAGAGACTCTGTGGCCAAGCAAATGTGTTCTCCGTTCAGTTTCCTAAAACCGAACAAAAGAGCAATACAAAAATTGGATGTGGGATGGTAGTAAGGATTAAAACTGAGGCAAAGGCTGAGTAATCTCAGGTGCTATCACCTACGCTATGAGAACAACTGACACTAGTTGTATCTGATGGAGTGCTTGAATTTGAATTTACATGTGCAATGGCCTGCTTGGTTGATTTCTAAGCTGATGACTCCAACAGCACAACATACAGAATTTATTTCTTAACAATTATTTCTCAGCACAACCTAACCTGCAACCCTTGCAAGCTTTTCAGACTGTTTATGACCATCCCTTTGTGCTCAACAATATTATGAAAAGGATAGATTGCTATTAACCAATAGAGGAAGTGCTGAGTTGCAGACACTCTAACATTTCTGACTTAAAGTGTGGATCTTGGTCATTTCAGTTTATTCCCCCAAACCATCTTTCACTTCTTTACGAGGTGACTTACCTGGAATTTGCAGCCACTCTTCTTTACTGGATAGCCGGCTGCTGGAAACCCTCTTGACTTCTTCTCCGTCGAATAACGCTAGGTACAAGAATTTTTAAACTCTTTCTACTTATTTCAAAGTAGACATACATACATTGCTTTTCATCAATTAACGATGTATTTGACTTCCATACACAATAAAACTCTCTCTTTCAACATAAATATATAACTTCTGGTAAGTCCCTCGTACAGTTGGACGTCAGAAACAAATTAAATTACAGTTAAAAGAAAATTGGCTTTGATACCAAAACTTCTTAACATAAATCAGAAAATAAGTCTGGCCTATAGCAAGGTTATGTCAAGAGTTTTAAAGATTTCTTTTTAATCTGTTTTTGTTTTAATAACAATAGTCAATGACCCAATAAGCACAGAGCTGCATGTAAACTCCGTGGTTCTTCCTTACATACTTACTAAAACATCTATGGATTGCTCGACAGGTACTCGTTGGTGCCGTTCGTCTGCCACGTCTACTTTCTGCCTGCGACTGATTTTAAACCTGCACGTACAAACATGTGACACGCAGTAGGTAGGATTCTACCATCCCACACTCATATCCAGAATATCATGTGTTCGAGAAGGTAGCAAGCTGAGTGTTTCTAGGATTTACACAGAAAATCTCAAATCACTACATATCCCCCCCCGCCCCCAGATTGAACATGCAATTTTTTTATACATAGTCATTATGGACATAATATCACTCGTAATATTTCATATCTTGACAGTATACATTTCTTACATATGTTTACATACATATCTTTCCTTTCAATAACAATTCTCTGTTCTCTCTTGAACGATCTTTTGCTTATTGTTCATCTACTATTTTCTTATTTTACTTAGTTATTAAGACATGAGCATTTACTCGTGCTTTTAGTCAGCATTACTAATACTTAGGAATTGTGAGGACACTCTTTCTTTTCTTTATTTCCTTTATTCCCACCCCCCTTTTTTCCCCCAATCGTAAACTTCAGGTGTTTATGACACATGAGTAATCTATTTTCTATTCCTATCTTTTGTATTACCTTTTTTCCTAGTATGTACTATTTTGATTATTTGTAGCTTGGAGGAACTCTGAATGAAATGAAAGTGTTCTTCTGACACTCATTTATTTCCACGAAACATAATAATGCTAGTCGTCCATAGAATTCACACTTCCCAGAATAATCCGTATAAAATTTGTGACTGTTTGTCACGATACTGTTCCCTTCTCCTAGGATCAGCACCTATTTATTGCTTGTGGATTGACCTTTTGAGAGCACTTCCTCTTCCCATTCTGGTAAGTATGCCCCTTACAAAACATCCCAGTTGTTTAGGCCACAGATCGTCCCATCTCCATGTAGATACACCTGCCCTTTATACTTAGTGAATGCCAGTTACGCCCCCCCCCCCCCCCCCCCCCCCCCCCCGCCTCCTACCCTTTCTGAGTAGGGCTCACGGTTCATTAGCCTAGTATACATTTATACGTATACCATTAAGTATCTTCTGGTAAAGATAGATTTATATCTTAAACTTCGCATTCATTCTTTAATATATCATTTACTCCCTAGAGTCCTCCTCGACTTACCAACTTCTTTATTTTCAATAGATACTATGTCTTCCCCCCCTTTCGTTGGTGGGGAGGCTTGCTTGCCTCAGCGATTCAGATAGCTGTACCGTAGGTGCAACCACAATGGAGGGGTATCTGTTGAGAGGCCAGACAAACGTGTGGTTCCTGAAGAGGGGCAGCAGCCTTTTCAGTAGTTGCAGGGGCAACCGTCTGGATGATTGACTGATCTGGCCTTGTAACACTAACCAAAACAGCCTTGCTGTGCTGGTACTGTGAACGGCTGAAAGCAAGGGGAAACTATAGCCGTAATTTTTCCCGAGGGCGTGCAGCTTTACTGTATGGTTAAAAGATGATGGCGTCCTCTTGGGTAAAATATTCTGGAGGTAAAATAGTCCCCCATTCAGATCGCCGGGTGGGGACTACTCAAGAGGACATCGGTATCAGGAGAAAGAAACTGGCATTTCACGGATCGGAGAGTGGAATGTCAGATCCGTTAATCGGGCAGGTAGGTTAGAAAATTTAAAAAGGGAAATGGATAGGTTAAATTTAGATATAATGGGAATTAGTGAAGTTCGGTGGCAGGATGAACAAGACTTCTGGTCAGGTGAATACAGGGTTATAAATACAAAATCAAATAGGGGTAGGTTTATTAATCAGGGTGTCTACGTGGACAAGGAAAAAAATTTCCCGAATTTTTCCCGGATTTCACGGTTAAAAACACAATTTCTCCCGGATGAAATTACGTATAAAGCGAGTGAAAATACATCCGTGTTAAGTAGCAGTATACTTTTCCTCAGAGCTGTAAAACCTATCAGTCCTTTGAATCGTAAAGGTCTTATACTGCCGGAGGACGTCCCAGCACTTTAGGAAACGAAATCCAGGAAAAACAATGCATCTGGAAAGTTGTTTGAAGCGAGACAATATGCACAGAGTTTATTTTCATATTGCGAAAGTATATACATAAATTCCACAAATTACAACACGATAGCTTCTGAAACTCTATTGAGATTGCGTTGAGCGATGCACTTTTGTCAGCCAGTCATAGCTCATGTCACATGATCTCGCTAGCGAATGACGGCAGTTATTCAGAGCACGAGGCCTACGAGAAAGACAGGCTGCGGCGCGTACATTACGAAGGTAGGCCAAGCTCGCTCAACTTGACAAAGTGCGTTTCTACACCGGTTAACTCGTAAGTAGAAGTGTATGTACGAACGAGAATTGCATCGTCTATTGGCATCCACTATTATTAGTCCTACAATGAAAGGAAGTCCGTAGGCCTACTAACAGGCTCTAATTTGGCAATTAAAATCGTGCCAAAATGATTATCAGTTGCGTAGAAAAGTCGAAGTGTTCTGGCATGAAGAGATTTGTGACATTGCTCAGTAACACATTATGCACATTTTTTTGAAGGTCAATTACACTTTTTGCCATCGATTGCATAATTTTTTATCTATGAAAGAACAACATTAAATATGAAAACTAACTTGAAGCTCGGTCTTTTTTTAGCGTGTATTACACGTTAAAACATATCAAATACAAATGTGCCGGTAAAATTTTGAATAGTGGCATAAATGACTTAT
The DNA here is from genome assembly GCF_021461385.2 of Schistocerca piceifrons. Taxonomy (NCBI): domain Eukaryota; kingdom Metazoa; phylum Arthropoda; class Insecta; order Orthoptera; family Acrididae; genus Schistocerca; species Schistocerca piceifrons. Next base: position 475,327,400 of record NC_060142.1, on the reverse strand, counting down.
CTTCTGGGCCCGACATTTTTCAAGTGGCTGATCCTCAAAGTGTTAAGTTTTGAATGAGAGTTATAATGCCCTGTGATTTAAGAAATTCGCTGCACATTCTCATACGTAACATAAATCATCTTGCGTGGAAATTTACTTTGAAAGTAATGCATCTCAAGCCACTATTCGTAATATTTTCTGATGATCTGTTAGAAATGTAAACAATTGTGACGTCACGCACATCAAATGCACGTTAGTTGTTACGGACGTACTGCATAATCTTCGATCTAAAGCCTCTTACACTTTTCGGTGCCGGCACTCTGGTCTGTGCATTGTGTAAATTTTCTATGCAACTAAACTTTTATTTTGGTGCTATTCTCTGATATATGTTTCATTGCTGCAGTATTATTCAGCAGTAGTGGACTAAAGTTCTTTGTCAGCGTATCAGATCTTACACGTCAAACCTACAAAACTTTAACTAAAATCAAAAACAATGAAAAATCCCGGAATTCTAAAAAATTCCCGGGCTTTTCCCGGATGAAAAAATTCCCGGGTTTTTCCCGGATCTCCCGGGCCGTATACACCCTGTTAATGAATAAAAAAGTAGGAATGCACGTAAGCTACTACAAACAGCATGTTGCGGTTGTTGTTGTGGTCTTCAGTCCTGAGACTGGTTTGATGCAGCTCTCCATGCTACCCTATCCTGTGCAAGCTTCTTCATGTCCCAGTACTTACTGCAACCTACATCCTTCTCAATCTGCTTAGTGTATTCATCTCTTGGTCTCCCTCCACGCTGCCCTCCAATGCTAAATTTGTGATCCCTTGATGCTTCAGAACATGTCCTACCACTCGGTCCCTTCTTCTTGTCAAGTTGTGCCACAAACTCCTCTTTTCCCCAATTCTATTCAATACCCCCTCATTAGTCTACCCATCTAATCTTCAGAATTCTTCTGTAGCACCACATTTTGAAAGCTTCTACTCTCTTCTTGTCTAAACTATTTATCGTCCATGTTTCACTTCCATACATGGCTACACTCCATACAAATGCTTTCAGAAACGACTTCGTGACACTTAAATCCATACTTAATGTTAACAAATTTCTCTTCTTCAGAAATGCTTTCCTTGCCATTGCCAGTCTACATTTTATATCCTGTATACTTTGATCATCATCAGTTATTTTGCTCCCCAAATAGCAAAACTCCTTTACTACTTAAAGCGTCTCATTTCCTAATGTAATTCCCTCAGCATCACCCGACTTAATTCGACTACATTCCATTACCCTCGTTTTTGCTTTTGTTGATGTTCATCTGATATACTCCTTTCAAGACACTGTTCATTCTGTTCAACTGCTCTTCCAAGTCCTTTGCTGTCTCTGACAGAATTACAATGTCATCGGCTAACCTCAAAGTTTTTATTTTTTCTCCATGGATTTTAATACCTACTCCGAATTTTTCTTTTGTTTCCTTTACTGTTTGCTCAATATACAGATTGAATAACATCGAGGAGAGGCTACAACCCTGTCTCACTCCCTTCCCAACCACTGCTTCCCTTTCATGTCCCTCGACTCTTATAACTACCATCTGGTTCCTGTACAAATTGTAAATAGCCTTTCGCTCTGTATTTTACCCCTGCCACCTTTAGAATTTGAAAGAGAGTATTCCAGTCAACATTGTCAAAAGCTTCTCTAAGTCTACAAATGCTTGAAACGTAGGTTTGCCTTTCCTTAATCTTTCTTCTAGGATAAGTTGTAAGGTCAGTATTGCCTCACGAGTTCCAATATTTCTACAGAATCCAAACTGATCTTCCCTGAGGTCGGCTTCTACCAGTTTTTCCATTTGTCTGTAAAGAATTCGCGTTAGTATTTTGCAGCTGTTACTTATTAAACTGATAGTTCGGTAATTTTCCCATCTGGCAACACCTGCTTTCTTTGGGATTGGATTTATTATATTCTTGTTGAAATCTGAGGGTATTTTGCCTGTCTCATACATCTTGCTCACCAGATGGTAGAGTTTTGTCAGGACTGGATCTCCCAAGGCCATCAGTAGTTCTAATGGAATGTTGTCTACTCCCTGGGCCTTGTTTCGACTTAGGTCTTTCAGTGTTCTGTCAAACTCTTCACGCAGTAGCATATCATCCATTTCATCTTCATCTACCTCCTCTTCCATTTCCATAATATTGTCCTCAAGAACATCGCCCTTGTATAGACCCTCTATATACTCCTTCCACCTTTCTGCTTTCCCTTCTTTGCTTAGAACTGGGTTTCCATCTGAGCTCTTGATATTCATGCAAGTAGTTCTTTTTTCTCCAAAGGTCTCTTTAATTTTCCTGTAGGCAGTATCTATCTTACCCCTAGTGATATGCGCCTCTACATCCTTACCTTTGCCCTCTAGCCAACCCTGCTTAGCCATTTTGCACTTCCTGTTGATCTCATTTTTGAGACGTTTGTATTCCTTTTTGCCTGTTTCATTTACTGCGTTTTTGTATTTCTTCCTTTCATCAATTAAATTCAGTATCTCTTCTGTAACCCAAGGATTTCTACTAGCCCTCGTCTTTTTACCTACTTGATCCTCTGCTGCCTTCACTACTTCATCCCTCAAAGCTACCCATTCTTCTACTGTATGTATTTCCCCCATTCCTGTCAATTGCTCCCTTATGCTCTCCCTGAATCTCTGTACAACCTCTGGTTCTTTTAGTTTATCCAGGTCCCATCTCCTTAAATTCCCACCTTTTTGCAGTTTCTTCAGTTTTAATGTACAGTTCATAACCAATAGATTGTGGTCAGAGTCCACATCTGCCCCTGAAAATGTCTTACAATTTAAAACCTGGTTCCTGAATCTCTGTCTTACCATTATATAATCTATCTGATACCTTCTAGTATCTCCAGGATTCTTCCATGTATGCAACCTTCTTTCATGATTCTTGAACCAAGTGTTAGCTATGATTAAGTTATGCTCTGCGCAAAATTCTACCAGACGGCTTCCTCTTTTATTTCTTACCCCCCAATCCTTATTCACCTACTACATTTCCTTCTCTCCCTTTTCCTACTATCGAATTCCAGTCACCCATGACTATTAAATTTTCATCTCCCTTCACTACCTGAATAATTTCTTTTTATCTCATCATACATTTCATCAATTTCTTCATCATCTGCAGAGCTACATGGCGTATACACTTGTACTACTGTAGTAGCACAGTATTGTGACCAAGATAGATACGAAGTCCATGCCTACCACAGTACTTCAAGTTTATATGCCAACTAGCTCCGCAGATGACGAAGAGATTGATGAAATGCATGGTGAGATAAAAGAAATAATTCAGATAGTGAAGGGAGATGAAAATTTAATAGTCATGGGTGACTGGAGTTTGATAGTAGGAAAAGGAAGAGAAGGAAATCTAGTAGGTTAATATGGAATGGGGTTAAGGAATGAAAGAGGAAGCCTTCTTCTTCCATTGGCTTATCTAAATACTTTGCTTGTGTTAAATGCCAATTGAAATACTTCCTTATAGTACGCCAAGTATTATTATAATATTTTGGTTCCTATAGACCTGATATTAACTTTTCTTGAGCACTGGCTGACCAGCACTTCTCTTTAAATTTCTTTTGAAAGTCTCCCCAAGAGGAAAAATTCTCAGTATTTACTGTTCCCTATTCTGAGGCTTCCCCTAGAAGATACCCCAAAGCAAATTCCATCTTCTTGGAATCTTCCCAGTTTTTTGGTAAAGTTTGGTTAAATCTTTTTAAGAAATGGGTCATATGTACATCTCCGTCCGCTTAAATTTAGGGAATTGTCTAGATAACCCTGAATTAGCTCTGCATTGCAAATGGGTCACCACTTCACTAGTTAATACAGCATTAAGTGAAGTTACCCTTTTTTCTACTTTATCTTGGATAAGCTTAAATTCTCTCCACAGGTCATCCATACCCTTCCTGGTATCACTAAGTTTGGAAGAAGGAATAGGTGATACGTTTCCGGATGTTATTCTCTCGGGAACCTTTCGATCTATAATTACTCTAAATTGTTCCTCCAATCTAATTATGCTTATAATATGAGAGTTCGCTATTTTCTCTTTGAAGTTTCTTTCTACATTATCTACCTGTGTATTGACACCTGTAATTTGCAATTGAATGACTGGCATTAATTCGTTCTGCTTATCTACACTCTCTTTCAAAAATAAACTTGTGTAATTATCAGTATCCGTAACAAAACATTGTGGTGTTAAAGTGTAAGAATGATAAGTTCATTAAAGGCTGTACTTGATTTACAAAAGTGAGATTCACGAGTCTGGCATGATAACATTTCACCACATTAATCTAGAAGAGTAATAGTAGGGACAACACTCAGAGCCTCCATCAATTATTAGTATTGTTTACCGACAGTTTTGAAAGTTAACATTCAGTGTTAACCATTCTAGGTATAATGGGTATTTATTGTGCTATCATTTTGTCTCGTTACAGGTTATTAGATACTCATAATTTGATTCTTTCTGAAGAACTGCCTGAAAATCCTTTATTTTCTGATTTGTGGCAAAAAATTAGAACAAATGAACCTCTGATTACTAGGCTACAGGCAAGAACAACTTCATTGCAGGTAAAAATCTCACACCTGTTTTATTGCTTTTTCTGGATTTTGATTTTATGTTGAAGTGTAACCTGCATTCTTTACTATTTAAGGTGACTGTGCTGGATTGTGTTAATTCACAAAGATGTTTAGTTGTTGGCAACACCCATCTATATTTCCATCCAGATGCTGATCACATACGACTTCTGCAGGCTGGAATGATAATTCTATATCTTCAAGATATTTTACTAAGTGTAGGAAGATCGGTAAGTAAAAAAAGAAAAATTATACTGTATAGGCTGAGAGTGGTTTTTCACTGTAAATCAATTAGTAAAAAAAGTAAAATTATACTGTATAGGTTGAGAGCAGTTTTTCTTTGTAAGTCAGTTGTAGGGAGTTCAGCAAACATTTGTACACATTTCAGTGTATAAAAAAGATAAGCCAGAATTACTACCCCAGTTTAATTATTGCACCACTGAAAAGATGAATTATATGAATATTATAATATTCCCAGTATTTGGTTGTGTAGCAATCTACGAAACTGGAATTGATACAGACGTGAAAATGTACAGAGACTATATGGTCATACAATATACCGCATGCACACCCTGTAGTGCTGTGGCAGTCATGAGCCATTGGCTGCATTACTGGGTGGAGTTGAGTTGAGGACAGTAAAACCAGAAATCTGGCTATTGTGAATCCCATTCTCTACTTCTGTGGAATAGTATCTACATCTACATTTATACTCTGCAAGCCACCCAACGGGGTGTGGCGGAGGGCACTTTACATGGCACTGTCATTACTTCCCTTTCCTGTTCCAGTCACGTATGGTTCGTGGGAAGAACGATTGCCGGAAAGCCTCTGTGCGCGCTTGAATCTCTCTAATTTTACATTTGTGATCTCCTCGGGAGGTATAAGTAGGGGGAAGCGATATATTCGATACCTCATCCAGAAATGCACCCTCTCGAAACCTGGACAGCAAGCTACACCGCGATGCAGAGCACCTCTCTTGCAGAGTTTGCCACTTGAGTTTGCTAAATATACGCATAACGCTATCAGGCTTACCAAATAACCCTGTGACGAAATGCGCCGCTCTTCTTTGGATCTTCTCTATCTCCTCTGTCAACGTGACCTGGTATGGATCCCACACTGATGAGCAATACTCAAGTATAGGTCGAACAAGTGTTCTGTAAGCCACCTCCTTTGTTGATGTACTACATTTTCTAAGGACTCTCCCAGTGAATCTCAACCTGGCACCCTACCTTACCAACAATTAATTTTATATGATCATTCCACTTCAAATTGTTCCGTACGCATACTCCCAGATATTTTACAGAAGTAACTGCTACCAGTGTTTGTTCCGCTATCATACAATAAAGGATCCTTCTTTCTATGTATTCGCAATACATTTGTCTATGTTAAGGGTCAGTTGCCACTCCTTGCGCCAAGTGCCTATCCGCTGCAGATCTTCCTGCATTTTGCTGCAATTTTCTAATGCTGCAACTTCTCCGTATACTACTGCATCGTCCGTGAAAAGCCGCATGGAACCTCACGACACTATCTACTAGGTCATTTATATATATTGTGAAAAGCAATGGCCCCATAACACTCCCCTGTGGCACACCAGAGGTTACTTTAACATCTGTAGACGTCTCTCCATTGAGAACAACATGCTGTGTTCTGTTTGCTAAAAATTCTTCAATCCTGTCACACAGCTGGTTTGATATTCCGTAGGCTCTTACTTTGTTTATCAGGCGACAGTGCGGAACTGTATCGAACGCCTTCCGCAAGTCAAGGAAACTGACCTCTACCTGGGAGCCTGTATCTAATATTTTCTGGGTCTCGTGAATAAATAAAGCGAGTTAGGTCTCACACGTTCGCTGTTTCCGGAATCCATGTTGATTCCTACAGAGTAGATTCTGGTTTTCCAGAAATGACATGATACGCGAGCAAAAAATATGTTCTAAAATTCTACAACAGATCGATGCCAGAGATATAGGCCTATTGTTTTGCGCATCTGCTCGACGACCCTTCTTGAAAACTGGAACTACCTGTGCTGTTTTCCAATCATTTGGAACCTTCCGTTCCTCTAGAGACTTGCGGTACACGGCTGTTAGAAGGGGGGCAAGTTCTTTTGCGTACTCTGTATAGAATAATGTTACCCAAATATATGTAGAGCAAAGAAATTTAATGTACAGTTCTAGTATGCCTCATTGTCTGTCACACAAAATAATGTTTCAAAACTGTGTATCTGGTTCAAAAATGCTGTAGATTAAATTATTCTTGTAGCTTCCAGACAAAGAGGCGACACTTCTCTTGTGTGGCGACTTCAACAGCACACCAGAATGTGGAGTCTATCAACTTATGACGCAGCAGGTGGTTACGGAAGATGCTCTCGACTGGTCAAGCAGTAAGTGATATTTCTTTTACGTATCTTGTAATTTTAACTTAAGTGGTTAATGAATCTCTTTTGTAATAAGAAAATATGTAATATCTTTAAAGACAATTGCCTTGAGACTTAAATGAACTTGTGTGTGCTGAGTGCTTTCATCTATACAGTGCACTCTTGTATTGTTAACTATTCCACTCATTTGTACAGATGAAGCAGAGACTGTGAAAGGTGTTTGTTTATCGCACAAATTCAATATTGCAAGTGCATGTGGGACACCAGATTTCACAAACTACACTGAAGGATTCGCTGGATGTTTAGATTATATATTCTTCCAGACAGATAACTTACAGGTGACACAGGTATGTAACTTAAACTAATGGATATAATTTGATGTTGCTTTTATTTATTAACGAACTGTAGCATTATCAATGGAGAGGGTTTGGGGGAAAGGGGGGGGGGGGTTTGTCAGCATTCTTTATGACCACAACAAGTGAACTTAAAATAAAATAAAATTTTGATAATCTTTTTTTACTTTCAGTAACAACGTATTTTTAAAGATTTACTGATGTGCAACTAGGGTCCAGAACCTGAAAATATCTTTCAGCACTGTCATAGCAATACCAACACAATTTCAATTACGTATGCTACCAGCAGAGGAAGGAAGGGTTACATTACGACAGAAGAAGAAGAAGAGTTACTAATTTTGTTAGTTGTTGTTGACTTAAACCACACATGTTTTAAAGAGATGTTGTGAAAAGTTACATGTATTATTGTTAATCAGTTAATTTTAGGAAGTTTAACTGAAAAATTTAAAACAGGTAAAGGATTTGGTAGAAGTTGTCATTAAAACAATAAAAACTTTTTTGAAAATTTTAAAGTATAAAGTCCATAAGATATTTTGCACTAAAGTTACAATAAGTTTCATTTTGTTCTTAGTGGAATGTATTTGTGCATGACTTGAGCTGGCTTTCATTAAAACTATATACAGCAGTAACCTTTTGATGTAAAGCAGTGACTTGAGAGTAGCATTGATGTCTTACTTACAGAATAAAGATGAGGTGGGCAATAATAGATATTGATTTTACATTAAAGCACAAGACAATGAGAGAGTTGACACTGTGATGTGTTACACATTGCAAGACAGAAGTAAAGTATTTTAAACTTTCTGTCAAAACTGGGTTAATTGTGATGAATTACTACAAAAGTTGTGTGAGGAAATACACATGAATGAATGCTGACGCCTCATAAGAGGGTTATTGCTTTTTGTGGTAAGAGTGCACCACAGTGTGATTTTCAGCACTTGTATTCCAAGCTTGTCAGTTACCTAATTGATTTAAATATGTAAAGGCAAAGAGTTTGCCTTTACATATGTCTGCTTGTGTCTGTATATGTGTGGATGGATGTGTGTATGTGTGTGCGCGAGTGTATACCTGTCCCTTTTTCCCCCTAAGGTAAGTCTTTCCGCTCCCGGGATTGGAATGACTCCTTACCCTCTCCCTTAAAACCCACATCCTTTCGTCTTGCCCTCTCCTTCCCTCTTTCCTGATGAAGCAACCGTGTATGTTTGTGTTTGTTATTGTCTCTATCAGACTCATCAAGGCTTTGTAAATGATTTGCTCCAAACTTTTCTGCTCTTCATTGCACATTTTTAAACAAAATGAATTCAAAAAGCATACCAAAAAAATTGACTTTATTGTTTATTACAGTAGAGTAGAATGTTTTAAATTCCAGTACTTTGTTTGAATTTCCCAGTTTTTCAAGGTTATATACGATACGTGGGTAATTCCTGGTTCTCAAGGATTTCTCTCTCTCTCTCTCTCTCTCTCTCTCTCTCTCTCTCTCTCTGTGTGTGTGTGTGTGTGTGTGTGTGTGTGTGTGTGTGTGTGTTGGCAGTGGACAAGATTATGCTCATCCTCACCCATCATTTATCTTGTGGTGATATGTCCAATCATAATTTTTTTGTGTGTTTTTCTTCTGTATGTAAGCAGATATGTATCAAAAATCTAAAATTTTATATTCAATATGGTTTATTTTCTGTTTCCAGGTTGTTCCTTTACCTACTGAAGAGGAACTAAAACAGCACACTGCATTACCAAATGTTGTCTTTCCTTCAGATCACTTAGCACTAGTAGCTGATTTGAAATGGAAAGAGAGTTGATTAATGAGAAAATAAAGCACACAATGAATTATTATAAGGAGTACTGTATTCTTATTTCATTCTCTGAAACATGACCATTTTCTCACAGGTAATAATGTAGAGAAAATGTTACAACCACTGGCCATCACAAGACTGAATGGCAACGCATTCAGGCACATGATGCAGCAAGAAAAGTATATAAGCAGAGCAGAGACAAGTGGGTAATTATTCTACTGGCTATGAGAGATTCAAATTGGCAAAACCATTGACACAAGTGACTTTAACAAAGGGCAGATTGTTAGGGGTCGGCACTTGGGAACGAGCATGCCTACATTACACATGAAGTGGAAACCTTCACTTATTATATTACTTGATGTGACCGGGGACAAATTAATTAGTCTTATGTTCTGTGGATCACACAGAGAGCATAGAATGCGTCAGTTTACACTTTTATTATCTTCATTTGTCAAGATCTGATCTATACCTTTACCAGTTCTATACCATATGTGAGTGACACAGCAAGAAAATAATTCCAGTACTATGTCTTGCTGCAACCAGCAAGTCTTTTTAAATGTTGATGCTAAGCTCTCTTAGAGTTTTCTGGCATTGCTTGGTATGTGTAGTAATGGGAATGGCTTCAAGTGAACACACTCTTAAACACTTACTGAGTACTTTAATAGATCTGCTGAGTACTTTCTGGTTACAAGTACAATGTTACAGTCACATTCTAAAATAAGTGTGACCTTAAACAAAATGATATGTAATTGCTTGTGTGGTCTGGAATATTTATGGAAGACGTAGAAAGCTTTATATTTGCTTTCATAACTAGCCCACTTGTTATCCTGTACATTCCTTTTAGCATTAAACAATTTTAGAAGTAAAATTTGAAGTAAGATTGTGGCGTTTCCTGCTACAGCAGACAGTAAATTTGTTCTCCCTGCATCTGGTTGTTAACAGTACTCACACATATGGGAGATCCTGTGCTCAAATGGCACAATGTGGAAAATTTCAAGATGGTATGGTGATAGGTCAGCAATAGTGGCTTGCAGTCATGTTGTTTCCACACAGAATCTCCTTTATCATAATAGAAGTGATACTTAATTCTACAGTGCATATACAGGACCCCAGAGGTGCTTACTTTTTAAATTTTCCTGTAATTCATGATTTGATTTCAAACTCCTTTCCAGTAGTCTCCCACTCTCCCTATAGCACCCCTCTTATCAAGTATGAGCTAAATTGTTTTTGAATAATTCAAAATATTTACCGAAAAACTGTCAGTGCTTCTCTATTACATATTGACTTTTACACTTTTTAGGAGCAGTTATTAATTAAACAGTAACTGTAGTAGAGGATGTGGAAGTATTAGCAGCAGCAGCAGCAAGTAGTACAAGAGTAAAGAGAATAGACCTGTCCTTTGCTTATTAGAGATGTCTGTATACTTTTGAGCTTTTTGCAATCACATGCTTTATTCTTGCATGGTATTGTGGTTCTGTGTTCTATTGTCATGGTGTATTACAATAAACAAAAATTAAAGGTAAGAATGAAAGAAATTGATTGGGAATTGTCTTTTCACTTGCAATGAAAAGAGAATATTAGTAAAATTGCATTGTTATGAAATGTTCTGCGTGTATGAAATTGTATTATTGTTCATTTACTTTGCCTTGTGACGTTTCTTATGCTGTGTCAATCACTATGCATAATTTAATTATATTTCTCATCTTCTGAAAGCTTCTCGTTATGTTAAGTTTACAAAAAATGACCGTTGAGTTCTTTTCCTCAACTTCAATTGTAGATGCAGGCAGCCGACTCCAGGGAACACCAGTCCTCTCAAGATGATATAAAATATGAAGGAATTCTGCTTAATTTTTGTCTATTTCACTTTAGTAAAAATATTTAATACTGTTATTTTAATACCAGAGAAGGGAAGTTGCTACTCACCATATAGCGGAGATGCTGAGTCGCGATAGACACAACAAAAAGATTCACACAATCATAGCTTTCGGCCATTAAGGCCTTTGTCAGCAGTACACACACACACACACACACACACAACTTGCACACACATTTGCAGTCTCAGAGAACTGAGACCTCAGTCAAATTGTGTGAATCTTTTTTAAGTCATCTTATTCAGAAACACACACAATTCAAAAGACTCATAGGCTGTTGTACTCCCAGCAGTACAGCATAACAAAACTTCTACATACGAGAGTGTGAAACAAAATCATCTACAAAAAAAGTGAATGCTGTTGTATGGTAAATTGTCTGCGCTTTACTGCATATTCATTACTCATGTCTTTGTGACGCTTATAGTCAGTCTTTTATTATATCGTTATCACTGTTTCATTTTTTAATAAATTTTAACCTTACCATATCTGTGGCTCTTTCACCATGTACATGGTTGGTTTAAAAGTTAGTTTCCCCCCTCCCCAATGCGGTTATTGCTGCCATCACGTCTTGTTTAGTTTTGCATCAGTTGTACCTGTTGAAATTTGTGTATTTGTTGTTGGATTTTTTATCTTTGCTGGATATCGTAAATTGTCCAGTGGAAGAAATTATTGGTCTGAGAATGATGATCTTAGTGGCCAAATGGTGAAAGATTCAATGTGTTGTAACAGGTACCTTGAATGGAAATCTGCATTACATTTCAATGATAATAAAGAGGCCAAAAATAAAAGTGACACAAATCTTGAAAGTCATTCGCAGAGGCTCTGGTACAACATTATCAGAGAATTTCAGGAAAATCTAGCAGCTGATGAAATGATTGTGATATGTTAAGGACATCACCTTATAAAGCAGTTTGAATCAAGCCCATACACTTTGGATATAAACTATGGGCCTTATGTGATACTGATGGTTACCATTACAACATCTTTCTACATTGTGGGAAGACCAGGATGATGCCATTACAAAGTATTTTTTAACAATTAGTTTACTAGTCTTAATAAGAGGAAAACTGAACAAAGTGCCGTTATTACCTCATAATGTAAAGAAAAAGAAAGGGAAGGGTCATTTTGAGTTCAGATTTGATAGAGAGAAGGAAATTTTAGTCACAAAATTGAAGGACAAGTGTGTTGCACTAGCAATTAATTTTGACATTGTGCTCCCTTCTGCCAAAGTCCAACACTGGAATTCACTTCAGAAAGAAAAGCTCAGTGTTCCACAACCATATGCATTGAACACACACAAGAATTTCATTGGATATGTTGTACTTCACAACTGGCTAACAGAGAAACACACAGTCGCAGAGCATGGTAAAAAAGTGGTAATGGTGTCTTTTTACGAGGATGTAAGATATGACTGTTGTAAACACATAGATGGCTTTCAAGAGGTGCAATGAAGGAACTACTTCTGAAGTGAAAGAATTCAGAAGACAGACTGCCAGAACATACCAGAAGAAAAGTCTTGAAATGACGTCAACTACAGGAAGACCAACAAAACTCATCTCGTTTCCCAGAACTAATGTACCAGACATACGATATGACCAGAAATGGCACATCATCCAGAAGCGTGAAAAGTAAAGAAGATACCAGTTTGAGACCTGTAAAGGAAAGCCTAGAGCATATTGTGGGAAGTGTAATGTTGACCCAAAATTTCAAATTTAGGTCCTAAGTGAACAAAATTTCCTCATGACTCCATAAATTAGTTTGTCAGGATAGAGTTTTCCAAAAATTAAGAATATATGTTAATTAAAAATAAATTGGGCATCAATGGATTAACAAAATATTACTCAGGTCCATCAGATTCTTTTAATATAATGTAGTAACATTTCAATACGCCAGTAAATTTCAAACAAATTGTTCAACTCCAAAAGATGGGTATATAAAGATAACTATTTAAAATAAGGACAGGGCCTAGCAGGCCCTGCATATGCATTCAGGTGTTTTTTCAACAACATGCATACTAGAGTTAAATGTTTAATATGAGTGCACAGATTTTTTGTTGAAAATCTAAAACCTTTTTTTCCACATGCCTGAGACAAGTTTATTCACTGATAAAAGGCATCGACATAGTTTCTTCTCACAAAGCATACCAAAATTAGTTTCATTCATGGTTGGTGCACACTTAGAAACAAATTGGTGTATCAAATGGAACGTGCTTCCCATCATGGTTTGCTACTGCAGCTCTTTCCAACGGAAGTTGTTGCCTAGATCTGTCTTGCAAATCATAGTAAACAAAAATGAGTGCTCATTAAAAACAATCCACCCAGCTCTTTCTACTTCAGCCTATATCCTACTCTTATCAGAGGACTGGCCACCAGTGAAAGCAGCCTTGTCGTATAGCTGCAAACAATGCACAGCTATTTACGTAAGACTACCAACCAGCTGCCCAGCAGGATGAATGGCCACCATCAAACTGTTGCAAAGAACAAAACTGACAAACTGGTGGCAAAACATATTCAATTTAAGTGGCTACTTCACCACCATCCGTTTCTCTGAACTGTGCAGATGAGAGTTATCCTTAAAACACACCTTCCACTCCATAGTAATCCAGGCCTCGATCTCTGGTAACCCACTGTCCACACACCTTTCACCCAACAGTTTCCCCTTCCTCCATCCTGTCCCCCCTCAATTCACTACCTCATGTCTCTTCAGCGTGCATCACTCCACATCGGCTCTGACATGTGCATCATATGCCTCTACATCTACATACATCCTCTGCAAGCCATCATACAGTGTGTGGCGGAGGGTGACCTGTACCACAAATAGTTGTTTCCTTTCCTGTTCCGGTGGCAGACAGAGTGAGGGAAAAAAGACTGTTTATATGCCTCCCTGTGAGCCGTAATTTCCTGTGTCTTATCTTCATGGTTTCTACACGAAATGTATGTTGGCGGCAGTAAGATCATTCTGCAGTCGGCTTCAAATGCCGGTTCTCTAAACTTTATGAGTAGTGTTCTTCGAAATGAATGTCTTCTTCTCTGCTCCCGAAGTATGTCTGTAATACTTGCATGCTGATTGAACCTACCAACAAAACAATCTAGTAGCTTGCCTCTGAATTGCTTTGATGTCTTCTTTCAATCCGACCTGGTGCAGATCCCAAACACTCAAGTGGTATTAAAGAATAGGTCACACTAGCATCCTATATGTGGTCGCCTTTACAAATGAACTAGTTGACCATTTAGCACATTACCAATGCTGTATGCAAATGTCATGGGTTTGTTTTTCATACTAGTCTGCATTAACTCAACATTTTTCTACATTAAGAGCCAGCTGCCATTAATCACACCAACTAGAAATTTTGTCTAGGTCACTTATCTTTGGTACCTTCCTGTACACCACAGCATCATCAGCCAGCAACTACAGATTGCTGCCTACCCTGTCTGCCAGATCATTTAAGTATAAGAAAATAGCAACAGTCCTATCACACTTCCCTGGTGTGCTCCTGATGTTACCCCTGTCTCCAATGAACACTTGCTGTTGAGGACAATGTACTGGGTTCTTTACTTAAGAAGTCTTCGAGCCAGTCACACATCTGGGAGGCTATTCCATACGCACGTACCTTGTTAACAATCTGCTGTGGGGTACCATGTTGAATGCTTTTCGGAAATCTAGAAATATGGAATCTGCCTGTTGCCCATCATAGTTAACAGTACATCATGTGAGAAAAGAGCAAGCTGGGTTTCACTCGAGCGATGCTTTCTAAAACCATGCTGATTCGTGGACTTGAGGATTTCAGTCTGTAGGAAATTTATTATATTCTAACTCAGGATATGCTCTAGAATTCTGAAGCAAACTGATGTTAAGGATATTGCATGTGTATGGTATTCTGCCTTACGACAGGTCTTGTCATGGGTTAAGCCTCTTCCACTTTTGTCAGTCCATAGCCAGTCTTTTCATTTCTGAACATTTGCCTCCTTTGATATTGTCCAGCATTTGATATCTTCTTTTTTTCTCTTTCCCTCCACCATTCCTTCTATTTCTTCCTTCAATAAACAGTCCCTCCTCAAACAATGTCCAATCCAGTTCCGTTTCCTCTTTCTGATGACTTTCAGAATGTTTCTGTCTTCTCCAACTCTTCTTAATACTTCTTCATTCCTTACTCAGTCTTCCCACTTCACTTTTTCCATTCTTCTCCATATCCACATCTCTAGTGCCTCCAATCTTCTTTAATCTTCCTTCCTCAATGTCCAGGTCTCCGCACCATATAGTGCAACGCTCCAGATGTAGCATTTGGCAAGTCTTTTCCTCAGATCTTTGTTTAGTGGTCCACACAGTAATTTCTGTCTCCTCTTGAATCCTTCTTTTGCCATTGCAATTCTTTTCATAATTTCTGTTGAGCAATACATATCATCCATTATTGCACTTCCCAAGTAATTGAAGTTATTTACTTGCTCTATTTCCTCTTCCCCTATTTTCATATGGCATTTTCTCCCCTTTCCTCCAATTACCATGCTTTTCGTTTTCTTCTTGTTAATCTTCATTCCATATTCTTCTAATTTTGTGTTTAGATCATCTAACATTTGTTCCATCTCTCTTGCACTCTCTGCCATCACAACCATGTCACTCTCTGGCCCCCTATACAAACTCCTCTCCTTCCATCAAAACTTTCACTAATAATTTCCTCCAGATATATGTTGAACAGTGTTGGTGATAAACAACCACCTTGTCTTACACATCTTCCCAGTTCAATTTCTTCACTCATCACACCTCCTATTCTTACTCTTCCTCCCTGCTTCAAATATAAAATTCTAATTAGCCGTCAACTCCATGTTTCCTTAAGATTTGCATCAGTTTGTCCCATCTGACACAGGCAAAAACCTTCTCAAGATCAATGAACACAACATACACCTTCCTTTTCTTCTCCATATATATCTCCCCTATCACTCTCAGTAGCCCAATGGCATCCCTAGTTCCCAGTCCTCACCTGAAACAAAATTGTTTGTCACCTATTATGCAATTCAGCTTTCCATGTAGCCTTCTGTTGAGCGTCCTCTTTCTGTTTTTCATCTCCTTCATAGAGTCTTCAATCTCACTAGTTATTATTGCATCTCCTTTGTCATCATCTGCAACTTTATCTTCTTCTTCTATCTCACGATCTTCTTCACTTGGTCGCCTGTCTGCAGCGTATAGCCATTCTATATATTCTTCCCATCTTCTCAATATTTCTTGGGGTTCACTCACCATTTTACTATCTGCTGCCTCTACTTCCTTTAGTCCATTGTTGTTTCTCTTTTCCCTGAATCAAATCCATTGCTTCTTTGTACATCAAACCATACTTTCCTTCTTTCTCTAATTTCTCTATCTTGTCACTTTTCTGTCAACCATTTCTCCTTTGCTTTTTCTGTCTCCCTTTTTAACCTCCTGTAGTTTCACTTCCGTTCTTCTGAGTTTACAGTTCTCCATTTCTTGTGATCGTCCATCTTAGTTATCATATCTGCTGTTACCCATACTTTCTTTACTTTTTTCCTCTCCTTGACTCCAAGCATTTCCTTAGCTGCCTTTTTGATCCCATTTTTAAAACGATCACATCTTCCTTCTGTGCATTCCGTTTCCTGTACCTTCATCATGATTTTTAATTTTTCACAATTGCCTTTGTCTTTCAGTTTCGCAAAGTTAATGTGCTCCCTCTTCTGTCCTTTCCAGGTCATTTTCAATTTAACTAGAACCTCAGATATTACTAATATATGAGCTGAATAAATATCTGCCCCTGGATAGCTTTTGACACTCTTTAGGCAATTTCAGTATCTTTGTTGTATCATTATGTAATCAATTTGATATCTTTTGTTGTCAAATTGAGATATCCAAGTATATCATTGTCTTTTGTGGTTATCAAATAGAGTATTTCCAACTACCATGAAATTTTCATTGCAGTATTCCAACAATCTTTGCCCTCTCTCACTTCTTTCTTCCAGTCCAAATTTTCCCAGAACTTTTCCTTATGTCCTTCGCCAACTACGGCATTCCAAGCACCCATTATAACAATACATGCATTTCTTTTCTCTCTCTCTGCTAAGTTTTCTATTGTATCATAACATTCTTCTACCTCTTCATCTGAATGATTACTTGTTGGCATATAGACCTGGATGATAACTAAGTCTTTCTTTTTCCCTTTCAGTCTCATCATCATTATTCTTCCACTAACATATTCAACCTTGATAACCTGATATATATATATATATACTTACCGAACGAAAGCGCTGGCAGGTCGATAGACACACAAACAAACACAAACATACACACAAAATTCAAGCTTTCGCAACAAACTGTTGCCTCTTTCCTGATGAGGCAACAGTTTGTTGCGAAAGCTTGAATTTTGTGTGTATGTTTGTGTTTGTTTGTGTGTCTATCGACCTGCCAGCGCTTTCGTTCGGTAAGTCACCTCATCTTTGTCTGTAATTTTATTGGTCTGTTCTTTCACCCTTCTCATACACAAGAGTCACTGGCACTTTTTGCCATTCGCTTGCCACTTTGTGCTGGTTGAGAGATTTGCGGTAAGTGCGAACTAAGTAAGGGGCCAATGACATAGAGTACTCTTTGTAAAACCGAAATGGGATTCCATCCGTACCTGGCAACTTATTTTTTTCAACTCTTTCAGTTATTTCTGTATGCCAGGGATGCTCATTACTATGTCATCCAAACAGGATTCTATGTGATAGTCAAACGATGGTATATTTGTATGATTCTCCTTAAATATGGAATTTAAAACTTCAGCCTTCCTTTTTTGCTATCTTCTACTGCCAAACCAGACTGGTCAACTAGTGACAGGATGGAACCATTAGACAAGCTTAACTATTTTAGATAGAACCAGAATTTTTTCTGGTTCTCCACCAGATCTTTAGCCAAGGTAATGACGGTGGTAGCTTTTTATGCTTCGCGCATAAATCTTCTCACAGACTCATGAATCTCTACTATCTTTGTCAGTTGCCACTTGCTCGTCCTCTTTTGAATTGAGAGTGCAACAGCCTTTGCTTTCTCAGCATTTTCCAGATTTTATTATTAAATCATGGTGGGTCTTTTCCTTCCTTAATTCACTTACTAGAGACACACTTGTCCAGAGCATGATTTACGATCTGTTTAAACTTTGCCCCCAATTCCTCTATGTTCATCATTCTGGAACTAAATGATTGCAGTTCATTGTCTAAGGGAGATGTTAACAACTGCTCTTCTAGCAGAAATATTCTCTTTGTCCTCCTGACTGATTAACTTCCATAACCACTAATCTCCATCTCTATACTGTTGCCTTCGATAACATCTGGCCTGTTTGTAACTGCAAGGTAAAAGATACTTCATGTGGGCTGTCCCATGAATCTGCCACCCCTCCCTCACTGCATTCCTTGCTGGCGAACAGGGTGCATCCTTACAAGTCACTGCCACCCACCCCCAATCCCTCTCCCCCTCTACCCATCCAACCCAGCTCAACATAACCCCCATCACAATCTAATCCACAAGGAATTGTATACTTCACAACCTGGAAAGTTTTTTTGAATGAATGAATAAATACTGAGTTATGATTGAATCAGGCAGGGGCATAAAACGCAGTGTGCAATTGCTTGGTATGTTTATGAAAACAAACGATCCTGACAGAAAGTACTTTTGCATATACATAACATCGAATATGAAAAGACATATTTGTATTAAATTAATAACATAGTCTCAATCTTTCAGAAAATTTGCAGGTGCATTAAAAAAATTACAGTAAGTGGGATCCAAACCTATTATATCTTGATATTGAGTTCACTGTTTCATACCTCTATCCATTAAAGTATTTCAGTACAATGGATTGTTCTATTAAAGACTGTCTTTAATATTAGCATTTCCAGGAGATTTTAATTGCTGCTATGTTATTCAGTGACATCTAATTAAAACAAATTGTACCAAGAAAGACATATTTTTGATAAATATTCAATTTGATGTTGACTTGTAAGGTATACTTTTATAGCATACAAGTTACATGAAAATGACCAAATGCAAAAACTTTTTGACTACCAATATATCAGGTGCTGAAAAGTAATGTAACTGAATTCTTCATGTGAAAACTCTTAGAGCACTTTCTACATCTTCATGTCTACATATTTATTTCTCAACATAGTCACCCTGATGAAGAGGTTTGCACACAATAAAGTAGCACAGAGAGCTGCACCAAAACAGTCTTTGGACTGAAAACCACAACAATAACAGTCACCCTTGTGATAAACACATCTGTCCTAACAAGAGACCAGTTTGTTGATACAGTCACTGTAGAATGTTTGAATTTGTTGACTGAGCCATGTGACCTCTGCTTGCACCACTTCATCACTATCAAATTAAAGTAGTCCTCGAAGGTGTTCTTTAAGTTTTGGAAACAGATGAAAATTGTATGGGGCCAAGTTGGGACTGTAAGGAGATGATCAGCGACAGTGAACCGATGTCATCGAATTGTTGCCAATGTCAGAGCGCTCATGGGATTTGGCATTGGCATGCTCCATGTATGCACAAATGCTTCAAATTGGAAACTCGATTACAGCACACTGTTTCTCATGCACCAACACAGCAATGTTATGTGCTGCAATTCAGAGCCTTCTAGCAGCAGAGGGCTGCAAATGTGTAAACACGAAGAATAAAAATATAGAATGTTAATAACATTTGTTTTATTTAAAAATCTTTGAGTTTTCAGTGAGCTTTCATATAAAAAAATTCCACCAAAAATGGGTTTCTGCTGCAAACAACGTAATAACAATATGCCTTCTCCTAAGTTATGCTTGTGACATAGAATGCAATCACGCACTTCATTGGACATATTCCTCTTCAAGAAGTAAAACTCTGAATTGTTTTATTCCATCTATCATGCTTCATAACTCTTTGGAATTTGAAATTCTATCTCGTGATGTCCCAATCTAATGTAGGCTTCATGATCCTGGATTCTTGCCACTTCTTGGTTGGAGGGGAAAAGCAAACAAACAATTTTTGTTCCACTAATACAAGATGGTGCTTATTGTATCTACCAATTTCAGTTGGTAAACCTGGCAGAATGTGTACTGTATGCTGTTCATGCGTATGTCACTGAATAGGAGGAAGGAGGGAATTATGTAAGTCAGGTTGTTCCAACTGAGCTCCAGGGAGCCGGAGCGCTCACTGCGGCAGCTCGGAGCCCGCGTGGAGGGGGAAAGTGAACTCACTGCCCCCTGACCGCAAGCAGTCGCAACTGACACAATAATCCAATGACAGCTATGACTAGCCGCGGGAGCCCTGTACCTCTATAGCAGGATACCTTTCTATTCATTGAGAAGGATGATCGTCCACTGGGCCTTGCATGTCATAAAGTATTTAATTCTGCGAAGAGGTACAATATACGACGACATTATACACGTCTTCACCCAGCGCACTACGATCAGGTAGAAGGCCTTGCACGCAGAGAACCGGTAGCCAGGCTTAAGAACGACATACCAGGAGACGTAAGTTTAAGAACGGTTTCGTGATACGGAGGGTATCAAAACATGCAACATAGTTCATTTTCTGTAATGCGTTTATAATTTTCAGGTGAATGAGACCGGAGAAAACACTACTGAATCTGAAATTCGAGCAAGTTACAGGGTGGCTCACATCATTGCAACGAGTGGCAAGCTGTTTTCAATGGGGTCTCTCGTAAAATCATGCATGGTAGCAGTTGCAGAATATTTGTTTCCAAGTGAGGTGCAGGCAATTGAAGGGGTTTGCCTGTCGAAGCAAACAATGTCTCGTCCAATCCTGGACATGGCAGCGGATTTAGAGACACAACTCAGCAAAAAGACTGAGAGCTTTGTTGCAGTTTCGCTAGCGCATGACAAAAGCACCGACATATCGGACTGTGTTCAGCTTGCAGTCTTTGTGCGTGATGTCGACATGGAGCTGCAAGTAAGTGAAGAATTCTTGGAGGTGTTACCACTCGATTACATCGCAACAGGACGTGACATTTTTGAAGCTGTTTGTGAATCAGTGGACAATATGAATTTGCTGTGGGATAAGCTCCATTCTGTAGCGACAGACCGTGCACCACAAATGATCGGGCGTCACCAAGGTTTTGCTTCTCGTTTGAAAAATAAACTCAGGGACGAATTCGGAAAAGACATTTTGACTCTTGAATGTTTTATTCACCAAGAGGCACTGTGTGCTGAAACAGTAGAGCTAGGTGGCGTAATGAAAAATGTCGTGAAGTGAGTGAATTTTGTGCGGCGTCACGGTATGAATCATCGCCAATTCAAAGGATTCCTGAAAGATATGGAAGCGGAGTGTCGGGATATACCTTACCACAGTACAGTTCGTTGGCTGAGTCGGGGAAAAGTTCTTGATGTTTTCTCTGCCATTCATGAGGAAATATCCCTTTTTCTCGAAATGAAAGGGGAAGAAATGCATTGTCTGAAAGATATAAACTGGATAACAGACCTGGCGTTCCTAGCTGACATAACTATGCATTTGAATAATGTAAATCTGTCATTGAAGGGCAAAGGGCAGCTAATCGTTGACATGCACGACCAGATAAAAGCCTTCATGGAAAAGTTACGTTTATTTGAGAGGCAGATGAATAATGGACATTTAACGTTCTTCAATCGTCTTGCTTCTTTAAACTACCTGAAGCTACTACTTTCGGCGATTACCAAGCAAAGTTAAAGCAGCTCATCAGGTCGTTTGAAAGACGTTTCCGAGACCTCACTAGTTTGGAAATGGAACTTGAAGTGTTCAGCACTCCTTTTTCAGATTCCCCCGATGACTTTTCATCGTCACTTCAGTTGCAGATTATTGATTTGCAAAATTCAACTTTGTTGAAAGAGAGGTACTACAACACGTTGGACTTGTCACGATGGTATCGTTCATTACAGGAAAAAAACGTTTCCCAAGCTTCACAACAATGCCGCTCAGATCATGTGCTTGTTTGGATCTACGTATTGTTGTGAGCAGCTTTTCTGAGCAACGAAAAGAGTAAAAAGTAAGGAACGATCGTTTCTTCAGGATGCAACACTGAAGGCCATTCTCCTCATTAACGCTGGGAACACTTTGACGCCTGATATTTCCGATCTTGTAATGAAAAGAAAATGTCAAGCTACAGAGGCCCAATAAATTTAGTATGCAATTTCTTGTAAAACAGTTGTTTCTTATTTATTTCCTGGACATGGGAAATTTTCTGGTGTAGCATGTCACCACGTCTTAGCAGCTGAGAGTATGAGGTTGTCGATGTTGTAAGACGCGGCTGGCACATCAAAACGCTCGCCTTGCCGCCTGCCTCAGCCAGCTGAGCCACGTGCCGGCCCACTTGAATGGTCACAGCGAGTGACACGGCTCCCTGGAGCAGGGAGCGCTCCGCGGCTCACAACGGAGCCGACGAGCTGGAACAGCCTGATGTAAGTAGTATGCCATTGAGTAGTAGTCTGCTGTTGGGAATTCAGTGGTAAAAGCCTTTATCTGAACTGGTTCCATGACGAAATCTCAGCAGACACTGTGACATAACAATAATAATTGCAGTTTGGCTATATCTTGCCATTTGGCTGTACCCAAGAGGCACAGTATTCTCAGGTGAGTTAGACAGTGGAGAAACAATTGTAAGTTTCTTCAACTAACAGTCTATATGGTGGGGAAGAAATATTTGGACTTACGAGAACCTGAAACGAGTGCGTTTGTCACTGGAACACAATCCTAGACATTCACAAAATTTGCACTGTCCACTGCAGCACTTGCTGGTGAAATAAACTGGAGATGGTTCAAGAATTGAGACATGGATAGGCAAAGCAGACTTATCAACTGCACTGACTTTCTTGCAATGCTTAACGGAGAACCACTATTTCGCCAACAACTGCTAATGTCTGATCCAACAAACGTTTTCATGACTGGGCATGTTAGTAAACAATACTTCTGCTATTAATCTCAGGAAAATCCACAGTTGTATTATGGTGCGCAGGTTCCTCATTTTAAAATGGCACACTAGAGGGTTGCTGAACAACATATGGTTTCAGCAGGATGGTACAATGGCTTACACAACATGCCAAAGTATAGCTATACTCCAATAAATATTTTCAAACCATGTGGTATCCTGCTTCAGTGATGTGATGGAAATCTGATTTAACAGCTCCAGATTATTTCCTCTGGGTTTATGTGAAGACAAGGACTTTTGCGAATTGTTTGCAGACAACTGACAAAAATAAACTACCATTCACTGTGAAATAACCACCATTCCGCAGGATATCATGGATCATAGAAGCCTTCCCACAATGCCTTCAGCACTGCATCCAGGCAAATGGGGGAAATTTGAAGGAAGTTAGTTTTGTGGTGTATTGAGATCTGCCAACATGGTTTACATGCTGTAGTAACTGCCAGCTCAAGTAGGTGGACTTCATATCTGTATTTGAATTTGGTTGGTACAATATGTGCTTGTGTGTATTTGTATATTGAGACTGTTCACAAAATTCAGGAACTTCTGCAATGATTTCCTTTACTACATTTTTCATTCCACAAAGGAATATGCTGCATTTGAAGTTGGTCTGAAGATTCTGGAGTGAACACATCAGCAGCGTAATGTATTACACCTTGGTCTGAACGACACATTCCTGAATCATTCCTCAGTGTTTGTGGACAGTCTTTTGATTGCAGAACACCCACACCCGGGCTTTCTTTAAAATGCTGCTCTATTCTGCAGGTAGAGGTACATATGGAAGAAAGTATGGGAATACCAAACTCTTCATCTCATTTCAATGAGTATGATTTACAAAAGCAGGATAAGTAGAATGAGGACACACAATACAAAAAGTGCACATAGCAATACAAAAACATTGTACAGTATACTCAGAAGGCACATTGTTCAATAGCCAATACATTGTGCAAGTAGCAACAGATGGGACCTATTTGTCTCATACAGTGATACACACAAGACTTGTTTCAATAGAAAGATAAAATGATCCAAGGCCTTTTCAGCCTGGCAAAAGATTTTTGGACATAAGTTCTTGTGGAATTGGACAATGCTGCATTATGATGCTGTAAGACCATCACACTTTTTACTACACAATTCCTAACATCATTAGATTCACTTTCGGGGCTGGAGTTTGCCTGAGACTACAGTCGTGTATGTGAGTTGAGTTTGCACACACACACACACACACACACACACACACACACACACACACACATACATATATATATGTGTGTGTGTGTGTGTGTGTGTGTGTGTGTGCGTGTGTGTGTGCCTGCGTCATCTAGTTTTGATGAAGGCCTTACTGACCAAAAGCTATATTTGTGACAGTCTTTTTGTGGTGCCTATCTGTGACTAAGCATCTCCTCTATATGGTGAGTAGCAACTTTC
The DNA here is from genome assembly GCF_021461385.2 of Schistocerca piceifrons. Classification (NCBI taxonomy): domain Eukaryota; kingdom Metazoa; phylum Arthropoda; class Insecta; order Orthoptera; family Acrididae; genus Schistocerca; species Schistocerca piceifrons. Next base: position 475,303,096 of record NC_060142.1, on the reverse strand, counting down.
CTTTTCAGAATATTATTACATTCCATCCTGGATTTTCCATTGTTTTTATGTGTGGAATTTAAGATCTGTTAGAATTTCAATAAATTCATGGTAACAATACACATTTATAACAGAACTTTAAATAAAGTTGATTATAAATTATTTAATACACAAACAACCTGCATGTCAATTTGTAACTGAAGGAGTTTTTAATATTAATGATTATTCTATGTAGCATTCATTCAGTGCATGTCTGGGCAGTGCTGAAGGTAAGTACTGGCCAGCCATCCTGACTGCTTACAAGTTAACTGCCTTTTTTATACTGAAGTTATTCCTCAAACATAATGACATTCATTAACTTCCTATATTATATTGAATCTACATGTAGAAAAATAAACTACATAACTGAAATTTAAGATCTGTGACCACTGAAAAGCAAATAATATCACAGTCATCTATTCATGCGAAGAATGGAACAGTAGTATGAAGGGGGAAACACAAATAATCAAAAATGTTTTGGAACCCACATTGATGTGGCAAACCAAATTTCAAAAAAGCCCACTGCAGAAGACAGGTTCTCTATAGAGTTTGGATAGTTATAAATACCATAGTAAGGTGTAAAATTCTGTTGAGCATTTCATGCAGTAAAGCTACTCCTATCACAAATGTAGGATTTTCATAGTCAATTTCCATTACTTGCAGTTCACTGTGTGGAGGAAGACAAAATGTATCACCGTTATTTACAGTGTCTATAATACCAGTACTTATTAATTACTCGCAGCTCATTTGTCGCCAACATTTTACAAACAGACAGAGTGCAATGCTATGGGTACAGGATGGCGAACTATCAATCACAGATACTCTCCACTTTTTGGATGTATGTAAAACCTTTGATGTATCACTCCAAGGCATCGAGTGTTAGTAATTTTTTGATTCATCTTTTAAACTCTCTTTATCCAAATATTCAATTTACCATGAAAATGGAGGGTGATGGAATCATTTTGTCACTAGGCTGTCGAATGGGTAATGAACATAGCATTAGCAGAGTATGCCTACAGAAAGCTCATTCACACTGATCTTGAGGAACGAGCTGACAGGTACTCTCTTTTTCAGCCAAGAAGAATGGGCATTTTAAATCTCGATGCACAACACATATAATTAATTTTTCTTCTGGAGAGACTGTCCTGTCATGCATCATCATTGTAAAAGCAATGTTTACCTGAACAATTTCATCAAGCAACAAACTTGGTTTGGTTTGTTTCTTGTGCTAGTCAGTTGCCATTTTGTAATCAAGGAATTTGAAAAAGTGGCTTGGGAGCTTCCAGAATGGAACCTCTTTACACATTTGGCATGGTCTATATTGGCCCCATTATCCACGTCTGCAAGGAATCCCGTATATACTATAAATACGAAAGTTTATGTGTGAGTATGTTTGTTACTCCTTCACGCTGAAATTGCTAATTGGATTTGGAAAATTTTTTGAACAGAATTAGCTCTTCTTCTTCTTTTTTTAAAAAATTGTGCACTATACAACATTTATTTATCTGAACAATACTGATGTGAAATGTGGAACAACAAGTACTCTTAGAAAACGCTATTTCCTCTTTGACTTTTAAACTGTATCTTATTTGTGAAAATGCTTTTAACGTTTAATATGTTCTATATTACACAATACTTCCATACAAGGCCATTGCTAATGAGCTGCTGAGCCTCGGGCATATCTTATAGCTTCTGAGATGCTTAAAGACACCCAATGACAGTGTCATTTAAATGCTGTATGCCAGAGACACATCAAATCTGTAAATGGAGAACGTGGTAGGCTTTTAATAAGGCTTGCTATTATTATGACACACACACACACACACACACACACACACACACACACACACACACGCCAAGACAGTTACTATTTTCATTTAAATGCTGTATGCCAGAGACACATCAAATCTGTAAATGGAGAACGTGGTAGGCTTTTAATAAGGCTTGCTATTATTATCACACACTCGCGCACACACACACACACACACACACACACATACGCCAAGACAGTTACTATTTTTTCCGTGGTAGGCATGTTGGAAACTATCATAAAATTATTGACTCCCTTTCCTGACTCATTTTTTAATCTGCTATTTTGCCGCATAAAGAATTTTTTCCTTAAGTAAATGAGTGACTTGTGAACGACGTATTCTGTCAGCTTCTCCCATTGTCTCGTCTCGTCTCGGTGTAAGGTACCACCTTCCCTCCCAATGTCGTGTCGTGTGCCGGGCTGCAAATGGTTTGTACCTCAATACCTTCAAAAGATAACTTTTGTGATGGCACATATGTGTGGATGGTTTGTTATATATGTTTATCTGTGGGTAACACCAAGGGGCACAGATAGTATGTGATAAATTTATTTAGTGGAAGTACTTTCTTACTTTCTCTTTACTGGCTATCATATCAGGACACCCCCCCCCCCCCACACACACACACACAAATCACTGAGATGCTTTATTCTGAACTATTGAGAGAGGTAACTGAGCTATGTTTAATGTCTACTCTGAACAGAAGTGGATCTTTTATGGAAATCATTATATCAGGGGGAGGGGAGGGGGGAGGCATAACTTACATTAATTTGTTGTACATGACCAGTTGCCCTTCAGGTAGTGGCAACATAACACTAGGTCAAAAGTAGACTGTAATGTAATTGACCATTCGTAGAACCTCTCCTCCATTGGCACTTGCATGGCACCCTCGTCTGCCAACCCATTTACAGGCCGTCTAGAAGAGACCTTCCTAGCCTACCAAAATCCTAGTCTGGTTCTGGTTCATTGATGATATCTTCATGATCAGGACTCAGGGCCAAGAAACACTATCTTCATTCCTACACAACCTCAACACATTCTCTCCCATCCACTTCATCTGGTCCTCCTCCCAGTGTGCGCTATCCTGGACGTTGACCCTCTCCTCTGATGGCCCCGTCCACACCTATGTCAACATTAAATCCACCAACCACCAACAGTACATGCATTTCAACAACTGTCATCCTTTCCACACCAAAAATTCCCTCCCATTCAGCCTGACCACCCAGGGATGGCATATTTGCAGTGACGAGAACTCCCTTGCCACAGTATGCTGTGGGTCTCACCAAAGCCTTCAAAGACAGGCACTATACCACAAATAGATCTCCCATGCCATTTCCCTTCACCCCCCCCCCCCCCCCCCACCCAGTCATCCTACAACCCCCAAATAACAGCTATAAAGGAGTGCCCCTTTGTCAGCCAATACCAACCCAGACTGCCAACAACTGAACCATGTTCTTCGCCAGGGCTATGATTACCTATCATTGTGCTTTGAAAAGAGGTCCATCCTTCTCAAGGTCCTTCCTGCCCCTCCTAAAGTGGGGTTCCATCGTCCACCCAAACTTCACAACATCCTAGTCCATCCCTACGCCACTTTCTAATCCCGCCTGTTGCTATGGGGATCATGTCCCTGTCGGAAGAGCCAGATGCAAGACCTGCCTAATCCCACTCCCCCCAGCACTTCCGATTCCAGTCCTGTCACAGGCTAATTCTACCCCACAAGAGGTCGGGCCACTTGTGAAAGCAGCCATATCAAATACTAGCACTGCTGCAATCAATGCACAGCTTTTTATATCGGTACGGCTACCAACCAAATGTCTACCAACCCTATGGAATAACATTCTGGATTTAAATAGCTGCTTTGCTACCTGAGCCATCTGGATCCTCCTCTCCACCACCAGCTTTAGAACTGAGCAGGAGTTATACTTAGAACACATTCTTTGCCCCCAAAATTATCCCATTCTCAACCTATGGTAACCTACTGTCCCCACACTCTACACTCAACAGTTTCTAGCCCCTCTGTCCTAATCACCTCCTGCCTATTCTCGTCTCCCACCCTCTTTGAGTGCCATTCTCTGCTAACGCATCCACCCATCTTTCCCCTTCTCCACTCCTCTCCTTTTTCACTCTCCACTTTCTGTTCCCAGCCTCCCAATTCTGTGCCTGCTGGCAGTCTAGTCCCTGCCTAATATGTCATATTTATGGTGAATAGCAATCTCTCTTTTCCTTATATTGTGGTATAATATAATGGGACTGATAAAAATTCTACTTGCCGAATGGCATCAGGAGAACACACATATAAAATGGAAGGAATGGATGAAGGGAAAGGAATGGTGGGGTTATGGAAATGGGGAGAGTCTGGAAAAGTTGCCCAGAACCAAGGGTCATGGGAGACTACACCAGATGAGATTTGAGAACCTGCGAGCTTAAAGGTGGAAGATAGGGGAATATGCAATACAGAGATAACTGAAAAAACACCACACATGATTTAATAAGAACAGAAAGTTAAGAGGTGGAGTGGGGGGGGGGGGGGTGAATAGACAGGTCAGATCATAAAAGATATAGAAAATGAAAAGAGGGTACAGAAAGAAATACAACAAAGAAATTAATGTAAATAAAGGCCAGGTAGATGATGAGAACCAAGGACATGTAACACCACTTCCCATCTGTAGAGTTCTAAGAAACTGGTGTCCTGTATGTAATAAAACAGCTCCTGGAGCATCCTTTACCACCACCTGAAGAGACTACATTTATTTTATGCTTAATTGTTTACGATGCTACAATGCACCTATACCAGTAATTAGGCTTTTTAAGGCAACTAATGTAACATCTGAATTTGCTATTGTATTCTGCACTCAATAACAAGTTTGCGAATATGCTACAAATATTACTAAGTTATTGATCTAAACTTGCTACAGCAATGAGTCTGTTAATTAATATTTCTGAAGAACTGTAATAACCTACCTAAAGAAAGCATATTTCTGCAGCTTACAAATTTATTTTTGGCAAACCTGCTAGCTATTTTTGATAAACATATCTGCAATTCATACAAATGGCAGGAATACTTTTTGTTCCTACTTTGGACTATAATTAACTAGAATGTAATATGTATTCTTATTTTCTGGAAACTTGTAAATTACTTCAGAATTCTTAACTTAATTATGACTGTGTCTACACAAAATTGTAATGCATTATTTTTCTATTGTATGTGAATTAATTTTGTTACACACCTTTAACTTACATTTCATGAAATTTGTAAATTCTGATTGTCAGTGGTTGTAAATCATATAAATACCAGCGGTTTGCTTACAGCAGGGAGGCAGTTTGTTACAAACCAGCAACTGCACAGCATGTAGAACTTTCTTTACATATTTTTTGCCACCGAACATCCTGCATGTGAATAAAGCAATCTTGTGGAAAATCTGTGCCTGGAATTTATTCCATACATCACACATTTAGTTTTGCACGTATAGTAACACAGCAGAAGAGCTCAGGAGTATTTGCAGCTAAGCTACACATCAAGAATGCAGATCTAAAGTTATGTAAATTTCATGAACATTTTTGTAACAACATTTCATCTCTAAATTAATGAGTAGTTCTGCATTTGTTTAGTTCAATCAATTTGTTGAGATAGTTACATCTCAGCTGGTGAAGGCCCATTTTTTACATTCTTGCAGATCACATTATTATTGTGGCCGCAAAAACTGGTATAACTTTTGGCATAAACATTCAACAGTTACAAGTCTGAAAATATTTTATTTATCAGTAATCCATATTATACACATCTCACACCATGCTGACAACAACAGTTTTGTTTTAGGGGGAAGAATCCAGATGGAATGTGTGGTGAAACAGGCACTGAGGTCACAACTCGTGTTGTAGAGCAAGCTCTGCACCACGATTTTAGTGTTGCCAGTATATACCCTCTGCCTATGCCCCTTCATCCTGATATAACTTTGTGGTAGTCACGCCAATATAAAAAACTGAACAGTGTTTACGTACCAGCTGGTATACGACTGGTGTCATTACACAGATGGCTCTCTGTTTGAAAGTATACATTTTGCCAGTTACAGGGCTGGTATAGGTTGTGGTGGTGGGTGCATAGATAGGGCAAATCTTCCAGTGGCAATAATCACAGGAGTACGAGCTGTAGGGTAGGAAAATGAGTACAGAAGGAGCATAGGATCTGAAAGGGTACTGTGGATATTGGGAGGGCAAAGAAAAGCTATTCTAGGTGTGATGGGCAAAATATCAGATAGAATGGATCTAATTTCAGGGCATGATTTTAGGAAATCATAGCCTTGTCAAAGTAGCTGATTAATATGTCCAAGACCAGGATAATACTGAGCGACAAGAGGTGTACTCCTAAGTTGTTTTTTGGAAGGACAGTACCAGGATTGGGTGTGATAGCCAGGGAAATTTGCTTTTGAATTAGATTGCAACACCCTTATTAGTTTTTCAGACAGTTCCTGACCGCTTTGTATAAAGGTTGTAATAACGTGTGTGTGTTCATGCATTATTTATATACAACATGGAAAACAGGTAAAATGTTTGACTTTCACAATACAATATATTCTAAATCACGGATGTGCAGCACTATTTAAAATGAAAACAAGTGCAGTCTGTCATCAGTTGTAGGCATTAATACAAAACAAGAGACACATACTGAACATACATAATGTATCTACACTTCTGGTAGTATTTATATTAGTGTTGTATTTCATCTTGTCATAGGCAGTTTCCTCGTTTGGGTGCTTCCAACCTGTAAAAGAAAAATCCAAAGGTAGAATTTGATTTAAAAAATTATGTCAATGTTAGGGGGGTAAGAATTTTTAACTGAACTGGTTAACACGATAATAAGCTTAATTTTATTGTTAAAGTTGACAATAATTGCTACTGTGAACTCTTCAAATTTTAAATCTCTACGTTCTGAAGTTCAGGTTTATCAGCAGTTTGATGGAGTTTTTCATGTGAGACTCTCTGAACCAATATGTATGCACTGCCACCCACTTTTGTACTGAACAGTACGAAATATATTACTGTAAGAATTTGAAAAGCACTTTGATACTGTAATGAGTGCAGGCAGCAAACTAGAAACATGGTATCTATGTAAGAGAAAGTGTCAGTAATCATACAATACTTTAAATAACTATTTGAAGTTTTTGCTCTAAATTATATTACACACCCTATTCTTCATTCTTTTTCCCTAGAGGAAGAATGCAGAAAAAATTTTCACTAATTTATTTGATATGAAATACCCAACTGATGTACTAGATTTTATATAACTTGATTAGGAGATAACTCCTTTAATCTCCTCAACAACTGTGTGTAAAGAGCAAACTCAATTTGTAAATATAGTAATGCAAATAATGCATCACTGTGAAAAATATCTACGACTTACATTAATCAGTGTAAGGACTAGCTATTTCTACACTTGGAAAGCAAAGGTGTGAATGGTAATACAGAGTGAAATAACTAGCTTATTTGAATATTAATGATGTGTCATTAAATGAAGCTGCATTTCTACTGAATGCTATCCGTATCTGCAAGGCCTGCTTGAGATGACTCATTTTACACACACACACTCTCTCTCTCTCTCTCTCTCTCTCTCTCTCTCTCTCTCTCTCTCTCTCTGCTGAAATGTTTACCACATATGTAATTCTTCCAAATTCCAAAAAGACGAGTGTGTTCAACTGTTATTGTGATCAGAGGCAACTACTTGCATTGACAACAGCACCCCGTACATGGCTAATGACCTGGTGTACCAAGGAATGCGATTCATCTGACCAGGTGCCAGATTGCCATTGATCCATGGTTGAATCTCGATAATCCCATATCCATTGCATTTGTAACTGATGATGATATTGGGATCATGTTCAACAATTTACACTGCAAAACACCTGTGCATACAGCAGGATTGTAATCTGTTGCGACATATGCCACAGATTCCGACATACTCAGTTTTAGAGTGTGGGCAAGCCTCTGACCTCCACATTCTATGATGAGGCCTGGATGCTCAAACCACATTGCCTATCGTTGTGTCAGCGCCCTTCAGTCACTTTCCACAACAATGGCATGCAAGTGGTCAATCAGTTTCACTGTTTCCAAGATGCTTGTTACAAGGCAGTGGACTATAACGATCTGCCCTTTGACAAAGTCCCGTATGTCAATGGATTTCCCCAATTGCACCAGTACCACTAGAATGATTCTCGATTCGCCTGCTCTCCTTATATACTTTCCTTATCACCTTGTGTGACAGCAATGCCATCAATTTTGTGGTAGACAGTGTTCATAATGTTTTGGTTCATCAGTACACATTTTTTTGTTGAAGCTACTTCAAACTTGTAAGTGCCTTTCCAGCATAAATTCGGCACACCTTGAGCATTTGATGCAGTTGCGTCAGTTTTATTTCTCACAAAGGTGGATGAAATATCAATAACTAGTTACTGATTCTGTAAGACGAATTCCTTGAGCCTATTAACAATGGACATCGAACCACAAGTCTTAAAATAAGGCTTCCTGGAAGTTACGAAGGTGCATGCGACAGGGCGGATATCAGTTTACTGATGCACCAAGTCCAGTTCCCAATCCATCTCATCTACTGCAACTACAATATACTGCACTATTGAGTAATTTCCATACAATGAAGAGATAACTTACTCTACAGGCCACATACACTCTACAGGGAAGTACCATAGGTATCACCTCTGAGCCCTCTTGCAAACTCATTGCACACTGCCGACGTAGAAAGACTATTTCGACCTGCAACTAAGAACTTACCTCTGAGCCCTCTTACATACTCATTGTACACTGCCCATGTAGAAATGCTATTTTGACCTTGATATCTGTAGCTATATGTCATTGATAAGTCCCAAAGTGACATTATTGTGTCAGAAGCAGGTGGCTGAAGTAATCTCAGAACGGTCATATGAAATTGGACTTATAAGTGAACCACGCCTACTCTAGGAAATTTTGTGATTGCAAATAAATTTCCTGGGAGGGATTGTAAAGCAGACACGAGAACTTCGTATACAAAATTAGATGCCTTTATTATTTTACAGTTGATGATTTACATGTGTTAGTGTGATATCCGTCATAAAAACAGCAGAAGCAGTAATTTTCTCGCATCTTGCATATATTATAACTGCGCATCTTGCACATGTTATAACTGCCACAAATTTATAATTTCATGGTTATTTTAAAACTGCTGTAGCAAAACAAACCTGATTTACATTCATAAAAAGTTCACTGTCATCACATAGTTTGGCAGCAAACCAAGCGTAACACATCATTTCGCTAAACATTGGCAAGGATAGCTGGTGGTGTACAGTGGAATGTATTCTGATGCACTCTTCTCAGGATGTGAAGCTTTTTAATCAAATTCTTTAACTGACGACAAAAAACAGACTTTGCAGGGTTGCACTAATGGACCGCTTCTTGGGAGAGTCACTTTAATACCGCACAACTGCACTCAATCCTCACGTTCCTATTTTTTTTTCAAAGTTCTCATTGATCAGTTTTTGAATCCTTGGCCCAAAAGAGTGCCGGGAGCATACTGTATGCTGAGGACTGCTCGAAGGTAAAAATGAAACCAACAGAATACAAAGTCCTTCGCGCTATAGTTACAGTATCTTCTTGGGAAATGATTTGAAGAGTCCTCATTAAGGTGTCCCTTATTTTCTGACTTAGCACTCACCCATAAATATAGTTTGAATGACTCAAAAACTTGTCTGTACAAAATTTTGCTGCAATTGAAACATTGTAACCCGTGACGACTAAAGTGCAAACTCAGATGAGGAAAACGATCTTTCACACTATTTGCAGCTGTCGCACTGACATCACCTCAGCTAATCACTGTGCATGTGCAGTGCAGTCAGTTGTTTATTTGTTATTGATGGTGTGGCACATATTTTCCAGTCACTAACTGAAGCATCACATCAGTTATGCAGTGCCAAGAAATGTATATTTTTAATAGGAGATACAAAAACCACCAAATAACAGGACACAGACTATCATCAAATAGAGAAGTGCTGGAAGCTTACAAAAAGTAAAATTAACCATTAATGAAAGAGTTAATCTTGTGGTTCGTGAGTGCATTGTATCTTGGGAGAAAGCAAGAATAACGACACGAGCTATTCAGCATTGCAGCATTGTTCAAAAGTATTTATTAACTTGCTTTCGAAGTGGGGGGGGGGGGGGGTTAAGCGCTGTGAAAATAAGTTTATAAGTGATGTGAATAATTTATGTGATATTGCACACACCTATGCCCTACAAATGATCAAGTTGGAGGAAGGTAGGATGTTTTTAATTCAACAAAGAGATCCTTGGCGTAAAGGCTCCCTTGGTGGAGTAAACCAAATACTTGTGGATAAACAAGGAAGGGCGAGGCAAGAGAAACAAAAGTGCACAACATCTACTTCTACATGTTCTGCTGTACTAAACTCTTCATCATCTGAGGAATCAGAGAAGACATTTTCAAGTTCTGATGAAGTTAACTTTGGTGATGGTGACTTTTTAGAACATACTTCTGATAGTAGTTCATTCGACAATGCTGCAAAGTGAAGTAACAAAGACTTCATTTTTAAAAAATTATAGTGGCTGCCTTGGATAGATGTCAACTGAGTGTAAGATACCGTATACATTCTTCAGGCGACGGCAGGGGCACATAGTTACAATACTGAAGACTTCTGTATTAATCAATGTTCTCTTCATAAAACCAGAAGAAGAAAAGAGAATGGTCTGAAACAATAAAACCAGTTTTCATGCCATGTACTTCTTATTGTTCACTGGGATGGTAAACTGTTGCCAGCATTAAATGTCATGGGCCTAAAAGAGGAAAGACTTCCAATATTATCTGGGGACTGTGAGCAGCTCATTGGCATTCCAATACTACATAACGGTTCTTGTGAAGAGCAAGTGAAAAAATGCTGTTTGAAATTCATTAACATACTGGGGTATTAGAGACAATATACAAATTCTCTGCAGCAACACAACTGCCTCAAACACTGGATGTCTTAATGGGGCAAACACATTACTTGAGCACGTAATGGATAGAGAGTAGTTTATTTCCCATCCATCATCACACCTATGAAAGTGCATCTGAATGTAAGGTACTTGGTGTAATAAGCAGTATTAACATACCATTTATTAAACATTGAATAGAAAACTGGAAAAGCACTGATGCCAGTAATTGTCACACTGCCAAAAATATTGTGGATTTGTTTTTTAATGAGTCAGAAATTAAGGAAATGTCTGATTTTTATGAAAATGGATTAGACAAATCAACACTGAGAGGTAATTACTGTGAACTCACAGAGCTCTGTGTAATACTTTTGGGAGGAGACTTCGGAAAAAAACTGAAAATATACCCTCTTGGAGCAATGTGTAAGCAAGATAGATGGCAAGAGCAATTTTTTGCTTAAAAATGTTTCTGCTAAGTTCACAACTTGAACTATCCGTTGACAATAAAAATGTATTAAGAGATGTCTCTCTTTTCATGATAAGTGTGTATGCCAAACTGTGGCTTCAGTACAATGGAGTTATAAAACCTCCTCATGGAGATCTCATCTTCTTAAAAGATCTGAGATCATATGAAAGGATAGATTCAACAATTTCAATAACAGATGTACAAACCAAAATCAAAATGGTAGCAAATTTGAACAGAGAGAATCTACAAATGGAAAAGATATATATTCAGAAAGCTGGTTGAAGACAGACGTCAATGACAACGAAATCCTAAGTTCAGACTGGAATGTTTATCCTAAGGATAGGTTAGGCACCAATGATAGCGGAATGTTTATTGTAATAAAAAATTTGATAAAATCTAACAAGGTTATCGTGAATTCCGAATGTGAATTAATCTGGGGGAATCAAAGGATGCTTTTATAGACCACCTGGATCAGGATCTAGTTGTAAGAGTGCTTCAGACAGAGCTTGCACAGTATCATTAGTAATTTTTCTGATCATGCCGTTGTAATAGGGGGTGACTTCAACTTGCCAGGTATAGATTGGGAGTGTTATGCCATCACAACTGGTGCCAGGGGCAGGGAATCATGTGGCATTGTTCTCAATGTCTTGTCCAAAAATTACCTTGAGCAGATAGTTAGAAAACCAACTCGTGAGGTAACGTCTTAGACCTCCCAGCAACAAACACACCTAAAGTTATTGAATCGGTTAACGTAGAGAAAGGTATCAGTGATCATACGGCTGTGACAGCATCTGTGACAATGGGTCCTACAAGGAATGTTAAGAAAGGTAGGAACATATATTTGCTCGGCAAGGGTGACAGGATACAAATTTCAGAATATCTCAGCAGTCAGCATCAAATATTTGGTGATGAGGACGAAGACGTGGAGAACAAACGGAAAAAATTCAAAGGCATCCTTCAATATGCCCTAGAGAAGTATGATCCGAGTAAGGTTTCAAGGGATGGGAAAGATCCACCATGGTTTAATAGCCGTGTTAGGAAAGTGCTTCATAAACAAAGAGCACTTCATTTCAGATTCAAGAGAAGTAAAAACCTAGCTGACAAAAAAAAAGCCAAACAAAGTGAAAATGAGTGTCAGGAGAGCAACGAGAGAAGCGTTCAATGATTTTGAAAGTAAGACGTTGTCAACTGACCTGAGTAAAAACCCTAAGAGATCTTGCTTGTATGTAAAATCAGTAAGTGGGTCAAAATCATCTATTCATTCTCTCAGCGACCACACCGGCACCAAAACGGAAGATAACAGAGAGGAGGCTGAAATACTGAATTTGGTCTTCCGAAGTTGTTTCACCGTGGAAGATCATAACACTGTCCCTCCTTTAAACCGTCGTGCAAATGTCGAAATGGCAGATATTAAGATAACTCACGGAATTGAATAGCAGCTACGATTGCTTGGTACTGGAAAGGTTTCAGGACCAGATGAGATACCTATAAGCTTCTATAAAGATTATGTGAAAGAACTTGCTCCCTTCCTAGCAGTAATTTATAGTAGATCGCTTGAGCAACGAAAGGTTCCTAACGACTGGAAAAAAGTGCAGGTAATTCCCATTTTTAAGAAAGGCCGTAAGACAGATCCACACAATTATAGACCTATATCATTGACGTCAATCTGTTATAGAATTATGGAACATGTTTTATGCTCATGAATTATGACTTTTTTGGAAAATGAAAAACTCCTCTATGGCTTACGCAAACAGAGATCCTGCGAAACTCAGCTTGTTCTGTTCCTCCATGAGATCCACTGCACGGTGGACAATGGCACTCAGGCTGATGCCGTGTCCTTGACTTAAGTAAGGCATTTGACACTGTCCCGCATTGCCATTTAATGAAAAAAATATGAGCTTATGGAGTAGACCTGCAAATGGATTCAAGACTTTCTTGCACAAAGAACTCTCCACATTGCTCTTAACGGAACTACAGATGTAAAGGTAATATCCGGAGTACCACAGGGAAGCGTGATAGGACCTCTGCTGTTGCCAATATATATAAATGATCTAGTAGAAAGCATCAGATACTCTTTAAGGCTATTCGCAGATGATGCAGTTGTTTATACCAAAGTATCAACACCAGAAGATAGTAAGAATTTGCATAATGACCTGCAGAGAACTGGTGAATGGTGCACACTCTTGCAGTTGACGGTGAATGTAAATAAATGTACCATACTGCGCATACATAGGGAAAGAAATCCACTACTATACAGCTACACTATTGATGACAAACAGCTGGAGACAGCGTCTGCCGCAAAATATCTAGGTGTAACCATCCAGAACGACCTTAAGTGGAATGACGACGTAAAACAGATAGTGGGAAAAGCAGACACAAGACTCAGATTCATCGGACGAATCTTAAGGAAATGTAACTCATCCACAAAAGTAGTAGCTTATAAGTTGCTTGTTTGCCCAATTCTTGAGTACTGTTCATATATCTGGGATCCCTATCAGGTAGGACTGATAGAGGAGATAGAGAAGATCTAATGAAGAGCGGCGCATTTTGTCAAGGGACTGTTTAGCTGGCGAGAGAGCGTTACGGAGATGCTAAACAAACTCCACTGGAAGACATTACAAGAGAGACGTTGTGCCTCACGGAAAGAGGAACAGCACTTTTCAGGAGGAGTCAGACAACATATTACTTCCCCTCACATACAACTTGCGTATTGACCACGAGTAGAAAATTTGAGAAATTAGAGCCAATACAGAGGCTTACCAAGAAGAATCATTCTTCTCATTCACCGTTCGCGAGTGAAATAGGGTTAGTACCCTCTGGCACACACCATTAGGTGGCTTGTGGAGTATGATGTAGATGTAGATTCATTTTTGTGGAGGTAAGTTTAATATTATTCTGATTACCATTTATTATTGGTTTTAATTCATTAATTTACGTCTCCTAATTCAATCTCATCTTCATTTCAGAGAAAACATTAGCCAACTTCATGTCAAGCAACAGCAGAAATCTGCCCTCTTACCAGTTTTATTCAAGAATGCCTTTTGGCATGAATGAGCAGCACTCTATATTTATATGCAAAAATGACAGTTAATGACTCTGATGAGAGACGTGTTACATTAATGCAAGACTTTCAGGGACTATTGATCGTAGATATGGAGCAAAAGGAATTACATAGTGTTCAAGAACATGCTAGACTACACTCAGATTATAAGAGAGAAACAGTGTGTGTGTGTGTGTGTGTGTGTGTGTGTGTGTGTGTGGGGGGGGGGGGGGGGGGGGGAGTCTCAAGAATACTAAAAAAGCAAAATATTTTAGTGTTTAACTTTGATTTTATGCAGTCATCAATAACTAATACACTGACTAAAAATTGCAAAGCCTAAAATACTCAATATTAAAATTTGATGCTCTAGTTGGCACAGGTTAGTGTGATCCTAGTGAGATCAGATTTTTTTACAGAGTAAATTTAACCAAATAGTAAACATTTAAGGAGTGAGCGTAAAGTTTATAGAAAAAAAATTATGGGGCAAAGTGTGGAAGACCCTAGTCCTCATGGACGCTGCAAGTATGATCTTTTCTAGTGAATTTATTTGCAATCCCAAATTTTCCTTTGCTTTTCCTTCCCATGACTTTTATGAAAATAGTAATAAATACATTATATTGAGCATTATTTCTGTTTATTTGCAGTGTGGGGAGTGGAGGAGGGGGAAGGGCGTCCACTTAGGGAGTTGATCTCAGATCCTACAACCCCTGGTTTACTGTTCTGTAATCTTTCTGTTGTGCCAACCACTGACTGGCTAACCCCTGGATATGTTATCAATTTGGACAAAATCAGTGATGATCAGTGTTAGCTTCTCAGAACATCATATGTCATCTTCTCAAGATGTCATTGGAATAATATGTTAGTCTCATTTCATCTAGGGCCATATACCATTCCTGTCAAAAGCTCAACCAAATGGCTAGGTATTTATGTAGACAGCAAAATGACACAGACCAGACATTTGGAATATATACCACAAAAGGAGTGGAAAAGAACTGAGTGTAGTACTTGCAGTGGCTCAAGTATGATGAGAAGCATACATAAGTTAGTCACTTAGATGGTTAGTCAGTTATCATACCGGTCTGAGATGCCGGAGATAGCATAAGTGTGTGCATGAGGTGTGCTTGCTTGTGCGAATGAATGTGTGTGTGATTGCTTTTCTGAAGAACACTTTGGGTGAAAGTTAAATGTGTAAGCGTCTTTCCTGCAATTCAACGTGTTATCTTTATGGTGAGTAGCAGTCTACCTTTCCCTCATGTTGCTAGTTAATTATTTGTTCCATAGATTAAATTCACAATGACTGATTATCTCTACTCAAGAATTCCCCTATGGTACAAGAGGAGTTGTTAAGGAGAAAGCTCTTTAAACTACATTTGAAGACATTTCTGCTATCTGTCACACATCACACATTTCATTCCCATGCGAAGATTGTCACAGAATTTTTTTCTTTTTTTTCCCCTCTTTTTTGCTGTTCCAACATATTGGTGTGACCCTCCCTATACTGCAGCCTCTTTCATTCAGTACTGAATAATTGTAGCATTTTGTATGGCAATGCCCCAAAATATGTTCCCAATGAAATTAACACCATGAAGTACAGTGCAATTAGAATTTGTCAGGTCATTACAAATTTAACCTCAGCAAATGTGCTACTGTTGGAAACCAAATAAATAATACTGAAAATCTGTAGACATCCATTACATTAGAAATTTATACTTCGCAGAGCAGCAGTATCACCACACTCATTCCTTCAGAAAGTCTGATTGATACATGAAACTATCAGTGCCAAGGATATACCATATTTACTCGAATCTAAGCCGCACCAGAAAAATGAGACTAAATATCAAGGAAAAAAAATTTCCCAAATCTAAGCCGCACCTGAAATTTGAGACTCGAAATTCAAGGGGAGAGAAAAGTTTTAGGCCGCATCTCCAAATCGAAACAAAGTTGGTACATTGTAATATGAGACACAATTTAGGTCGAATGTATGCCGATACAGCTACAGTAGTTTGGTTCGAGTCGTAACCTTAGCAGTTAAGCTTTAGCAGGTAGCCATTGCTATGCGTCAGGCGCTCCGTCCGTATTTATACGGGTACCCTTCCTTTTTCACGTGCTTCGTCTGGTTTGATTGCTTATTTTTCTTTGATCTGATAAGCGCCGTTTTCTTTGTTATAGGTGTTTACGTCACTCTAAGCTGAAAATGCATTACTGTACTGTGTCATGCATTGTTTGTCGCATTCAGATAGTGCGTGTTTACGGCCTGTCGCCGCTCGCAGCATGGCTTGCTTTTGTGCGCACTAACGCCGCTTACAATTAAAAAAAAAGAGAGGAATCGTCTCATTAGCGAAACACTGGCAAGAGATTGCTATTTGTTGTTACTTACACTGCTGCTTTCTTTGATAATGATCAACAAGAACCAAATAATCCATGCAATGTACATTGTCTCTGGATGAATAAACTACTACTACTACTACTACTACTGCGCATGATAGATGTTCTGAACAAGAGTTAGCGAAAATTTTTCTCTGTTTGAAAATCTTTGCAGGCGCCTCTTTAGTACATTACATTCTGCACAGAAATTAGAGTCATCTTAGATTTAAAAATCTAGTCAATTGCTGTGCTTCATTTCTGACTGTATCACTATTAGGCATAAGAATAATACGAATATAAACATGACATGATATGTGTATACTCCCGCGTTTGCTGTTGTCTCGCCCTAGTTCCGTAGTTTATTAGGCAGACAGGATTTAAATGAGATAGCAGCAAACACGAAAGAATACATGGCAAAATGTTTATATTCGTATTATTCCTACGGTGAAGAGAATACTGCATGTGATTCACAATTCATAAAGTTCCCATTAGCAACCATCTCTGCTCACAGGTAGGAAAAAATTCAAAATGTAGATTTGGTCATATTGACAAACATTGCAAACAGTCTTGCCAGTCGGATTTTCGTAGTACATTGAAAAGCTGCTACATTCGAAGATGAACAATACACAATTTGTATTTACTTTGTTGGATAATGTATGAAAATGCAGTGGTCGAAATTCGGGACAGAGAAAAAAGCTCGTCTTCCACCTTTTTTTGTAATTTATTTACTGACGCAGAGGATTTGGTGCCAGTATTTATCTTTGTGCCTAAAAAGCATGCCTGTGTAGCGCTACACATATTCGACGGCAGAAGTAAGTTGTGGCGGCACGCACCAACGATTTTCAGAACTTCCGCTTTCTTTGCACTCGATTCAAAGCCGCAGGCGGTTTTTTGGATTACAAAAACCGGAAAAAAAGTGTGGCTTGGATTCGAGTAAATACGGTACAGCAGGGTAAAGAAATTCCTCCAGTTACAGCTACAATTCATCATTCTGCTCATACTGAATGATGTATCCAGCCTGATGTTCAGATTTGATTATGAAACCCTCTGCTACTGTATCAAGCAAGACACTTCTCCACCTCTTCCACCACAGAAGGAGGACGGGGGTGGGGAGAAGAGAGTTTAACTTCTTTGGGCCTGAGGGAATTCCCAAATCAATGTTCTACCATATATAGTATACACTTTGTAACTACTGTAATGAAAGGGAGTCATTTGATGAAGACTACTGATTCTGTGATGATGACAGCACAAAACTTGACAAAGATTGTACATCACATTCTTTTAGGAATGAATGGTTCAGATACAGAAATTACAAACCATCAGTAATAAGAATGTGAAATGGGCACAGGTGTTGTCCTGCTCATTTCCACAGAATCAAAGTTTCCATCTCTCCACACTACAAAGATTTTCTTTCACTACAGGCAAATCTAAATCAGTTGCTGCTCAGCTATTTCTGCCAAGCCAGCCAGCAGTGTTTCAGTGCTAGTCAACAGGCCAAACTCTCTAAGGCAATCATCTGGTAATTCCCGTACATGCAAGTATCGCACGAGGCTTGCCTGACAGTCAAAAATCTGTGTCCACATCTCAAGAGTCAGACATTTTTTATAATTGGTTAGTTGCACACAGTGTTATTCCCCAGCTTTATTAATTTTTTTGTCAATGAAGAACCCCATAAAACTTACTACGAGTGAAATATGATTATCAATTTTAAACATCTTCAACATCACACTATTATTAGCACATAATAAGGAAAAGAAAGTTTATAGGTTTGTGTTATTTTCAGTGGAGTGAAATGCACAAACTTCACTGTAAGCTTGTTATTGTTGTTGTTGTTGTTGTTGTTGTTCAGGTCTTCAGTCCAAAGAATGGTTCGATTCGGCTCCCCACACTACTCTATCCTGTGCAAGCCTCTACATCTTGGAGTAACTATTCCAACCCACATCCATTTGAACCTGCTTACTATATTCATTCCTCGGTCTTCTTCTACAGTTTTTATCCCATGCAATGGAACTGATCATTGCTAATATCAAGATTGATACACATGCAGCTATCAGTAAAACCATTCCTTAGCAAAGAAAACATACCCACATTCATACAAGCAAGCACACCTCACATACACTCTACCGCCACCACCGGCAGCTCCAACAGGAATGCGACTGTCACTTGAATAGCAATCTGGAGTGGGGTGGAGAAGGGCTGGGATAGCAGGGTATTGGGGGGAAGGGGGAAAGCACAATCTGGGAGGGCGTGCAGGGGCTAGGGATGCCAGGCACAGCAACATGTGGGTGTGGGCGCAAAAGAAGGGAGCGAGAAAGGAGAGTGGAAAAGGAGGAGAGTGGAAAAGAAGATGAGAGGAATAGGAGGAGAGCAAAAAAGAAGAGGAGAGAGGAGAGGAAAAGGAGGAGAGTGGAAAAGAAGGGGAGAGAGGAGAGGAAAAGGAGGAGAGTGGAAAAAGAAGAGGAGAGGAGAGGAAAAGGAGGAGAGCGGAAAAGGAGAGGAGAGAAAAAGAAGGTGAGAGGAAAAGGAGGGGAGTAGAAAACGAGAGGAAAAGAAGGAGAGGTATGGAAAAGGAGAGAAGGAAAGTGGAAAGGACAGACAGGTACATTGGCAGAGGGCAGCACAAAAAGAGGATGAGGGAGTGTGAGAGGGAGGAGGTGATAGGAGGAGGGGGCGGAAACTGTTGGGTGCAGGGTAAGGGGGCAGTAGGTTACTGTAGGTTCAGGATGCTGGGTTAATTTTGGGAGTGGAGAATGTATTGTAAGAATAAATCCTATCTGCACAGCTCAGAAAAGCTGGTGATGGAGGGGAGCATCCAGATGTGAAGCAGCCATTGATATCAAGCATGTTATGTTACACAGCATGTTGTGCCACAGGGTGGACAGCTTTGCTTTTGGCCATAGTTTGGTGGTGGCCATTCATCATGGCGGACAGCTGGCTCGTAGTCATACCAATATAAAAAGCTGTGAAATTGTTACAGCACAGCTGGTACACAGCATGGCTGCTTTTGCAGGTGGCTCAATCTTTCATGGGTTAAGATAAGCCTATGACAGGGCTGGAATGGGAAGTGCTGGGCAGGTGAATTCGACAGGTCTTGCACCTAGGTCTTCCCCAGTGATATAGCCAATGTGACAAGGGTTAGGTTTGGGAGTGGCATAAAGATTGAATAGGATGTTGTGGAGGTTGGGTGGGTGACAGAACACCATTTAGGAGGGGTGGGAAGGATCTTGGGTAGGATGTCTCACATATGAAAGCATGATGAGAGATAATCAAGGTGCTGATGGAGTATGTTATTCAGTTGTTCTAGTCCTGGGTGGTACTGGATGACAAATGGGGCACTCTTTTGTAGCTGGCTCTTGAGGGTGGTGGGAGGGCTGGGGGTGTATGGGGAAATGGTATGGGAAATCTGTTTGTAAACTAGGTCCGCACCATCCTGTGGCACAACATGCTGCGGAATACAAAATGCTTGATTTCAATGGCAGCTTCACAACCTGGGCCATCTGGATCCTCCCCTCTGCCACCAGCTTTTCTGCACTGCGCAGATGGGAGTTATCTTTCAAATACATTCTCTGCTCCCAAAATTACCCTGGCCTCAACGTACAGTAACCTGCTGCCCCCACACCTTCCACCAAACAGTTTCCAGCCCCTCTTCCTATCACCCCCCCCCCCCACATTCCCTCATACTCTCAGTGTGCCATCCTCTGCCAATGTACTTGTCCATCATTTCCCCTTCCCTGCTCCCCCTCCTCTCCTTTTGCTTTCTTGCTTGTGTGAATGTTTTCCTTGCTATGGGGGGCTTTGACCTATGACTGCAAGTGTATCTGTCTTTTCGCTGTGCCTGTCTGCAACTCAATGGACCATCTTTATGGTGTGTAGCTATATATTCTATCCTTATATTGTCGTTATTCCAGTCTTGAGTTTCCATAATTTGATTTTGTTAACAGCTTTTCTTCCACCCCACAATCCTGTGTTATTTTCCTTCGTTACTGTCTCCAAAGCATTATGGTTCTCAGTGTCCATTCTCTCTCTTCCTTCATGTGTATTTTCATCGCCTTCCACACCGCACACAATGTGACTTCTGAGCCCCACTGTATCAATGATCCCATATGTGCACAACGTAAGGCTAAGTGAACGCTCAGATTGTTCGTGCAGCATCTCTTGTCTCAAATCCCTCCCTCCAATTATTATAATTATTCATATTGATCACATTTCCTCACTCATCCTTGCGTATTTTCATGTATTATTTTCCCCACCTACCTATGGTACACAAACTTCCACACGGCACAAAAACTTCCACGTTTCATACATTCCTTTTTTCCCACATTTTTGTACAATTTTTACATATCTGTGTGTATTTTCACATATATGTGCATATTTCTGTGTATGTGTATGCATTTTTTTGTGTATCTTTGTGCCTTTTGCATATCTGTTCATGTCTCTGCATGCCTTTAAGCATTTTTACTAGTCTTTATCTGTCATCTAGCTCCTCCCAACAACCTCATTTACCTATTTCCTATGTCATTTCCAGTTTTACCAACGCCATCCCTGCTACAATGGACGCCTGCTTTATTTTTCTGCACCAGTTCAGAAAAGTATACCCTTTTCTTGGCTAAAATCCTGTCTCATATCCTGTTCCTTAAATGCTGCCTAAACCATGAAATTCTCCCAAATGGCCTAACCATAAAAATTCTTTTCTCTGGATCCCTCCCCTCCTTTCACAATGACCTCCACCTTTTCAGATTCCATCAGTCCTTATTCCTCATAAACCTGGTACTGCAAAAACACATTTCCATGGCACAGGCATCCTAGAACCACCCCGCCTCCATCCGCAAGATACTGCTAGTGTGCAATTCCTACTACATATTTCTGAAATTGAATCCCTTGCTCTCCAGCATTTGGAAGAGCATTACAGACACCACCTTCATAAGTTATCCAATTTGCTGACATCTTACTGCCTTCTTGGGGCACCAGTGTCCAACCCCTATCCTAGCCACAGTGCTCCTCCATGTCAACCTCTCGCAGCACACAGACATTTTTAGCTTGCCACATCCCACAAGAACCCACTACCAACACTCCAAATCCAGAGCCCAAACAACTCCGGAATACTGTTGTCAACCTTTCCACCAAAATCCTCAGCCCTGTAGAAGTTTCAGTCCTATTCAAAGGCCTCATCTTTAGCCCTACATCCAAATTTAATCATGTTGGACTTGTCATGGACTTAATCTTCTTTTTCTGGTACCTGCAATGGAAACACTTCTTTGCCATCAATCGCCCCAACCAAAGTCAACCTAATTCCAACAGTCACCACGCAACTGTGATCCCCTCCTCCCACCTAACTCCCCCTAGTCACCTCACAGGGACTCCTTACCTCCAACTTGACCTCACTATCTTTCCACAGGTCCCTTCCTAAGAACACCAACCTTTCAGCAGAGGAAAGGACAGCCATACAAAGTCTCGAAACACATCCTAATCTAATCATCCTCCCTACCGACAAAGGCTCCACCATTGTAGTGATGAGTTGCAGTGGCTACCAGGAAAAAAAAGGTCTCCGCCAATTGCCTGACCTGTCAACCATAAACTTGCCAGAATGATCCCACCCAGAAGTCCAAAATAACCTTCAATCCCTGCCTAAAGCCATAGGCCCTTCCCAGAACTTCTCCCTTGAATACATTTCCTTCCTCATTCCTATGACACCCTGCACACCCACCTTCTACATGCTCTCCAAAATTAACAAACCCAATAACCATGGATGCCCCAATGTAGCTGGTTATTGTAGCCCCATGGAAAGGATTTCAGCCCTCATTGACCAACACCTCCAACCAACTGTCTGTTATCTAGCCTCTCACATCAAAGTCTCCCTTCATTGACTCTCCAATGTCCCCACTCCTTTACCTCCCAGTTCCCTACTGGTCACTGTTGACGCCACTTCCCTAATTCCAATATCCCTCATGCCCATGGTCTTGCCGCTGTTGAACACTATTTCTTCCAACATCCTTCACACTCCAGATCCACAACTGGTCCCTGTTGACGCCACTTCCCTAATTCCAATATCCCTCATTGCCCATGGTCTTGCCGCTGTTGAACACTATTTCTTCCAACATCCTTCACACTCCAGATCCACAACTGTTTTCCTCTTTCACCTACCTAACTTCATCCTAACACATAACTACTTCTCCTTTGAAGGGAAGGTATACAAACAAATCTGCAGCACAGCCATTGGCACCTGCAGGGCACTCTCCCATGCCAACCTGTTTATGGCCATTTAGAAGGAACCTTCCTAGCCTCCCAGAACCCGAAAACCCTTGGCCTGGTTCATGTTCACTGATGATATCCTCATGATCTGGAGTCAAGGCCAAGACACCCTATCCTCATTCCCTCAACACCTTGTCTCCCATATACTTCACCTGGTTCTCCTCAAGTCAGTGTGCCACCTTCTGGACATTGACCTCCTCCTCTCTGATGGCTCCATCCACACCTCTATCGACATTAATCCCACCAATCACCAAAAGTATCTACATTTTGACAGCTCTCATCCCTTCCACATCAAAATGTCCCTTCCATACAGCCTCACTGACTGGGGACTGCAAATCTACAGTGACAAGAAATCCATTTTCCAGTGTTCTAAAGGTCTCACCACGGCCTTCACAGACAGGCACTACCCCTTAGACCTAGTTCGTAAACAGACTTCCTGTTCCACTTCCCCAAACACCCCCAATCCTCCCACCACCCCCAAGAGCCGAAGAGCTGGTTACCAAAGTGTGTGCCAGTTGTCACACAATATCACCCCAGTCTGGAACAACTGAACCACATACTCCATCAGTGCTTTGATTATCTCCCATCATGCCCTAAAATGTGGGACTTCCTACCCAAGATCCCTCCCACCCCTCCTAAAGTAGTGTTCCACCACCCACCCAACCTCCACAACATCCTAGTCCATCTCTATGCCACTCCCAATCTTAACCTCTTGTCACAAGGATCATATCCCTGGGGAAGACCTAGGTGCAAGACCTGTCCAATACACTCACCCTGCACTTCCTATTCCAGTCCTGTCACAGGCTTATCTTACCCCATCAAATGCCGGGCCACCTGCGAAAGCGGCCATATTGTGTATCAGCTGTGTTGCAACTGTTGCGCAGCTTTTTATTGTGGTATGACTACCAACCAGTTGTCCACTAGGATGGATAGCCACTGCCAACCTGTGGCCAGAAGCAAAGTAGACCACCCTGTAGCACAAAATAACATTCTTTATTTCAATGGCCTTCACAACCCAGGTCATCCGAAACCTTCCCTTCACCACCAGCTTTTCTGAAATGTGCAGATGGGAGTTATCCTTACACCACATTCTTCAGTCCTGAAATTAGCCCGGCCTCAAGCTACGGCAACCCATTCCCCCGTTACCCTCCACCCAAGAGTATCCACCTGCCCCTCCTATCACCTCCTCCCCTCTCACATTCTGACATCCTTTTTTGTGTGCCGCCCTCTGCCAATGTTCCTGTCTGTCCTTTCCCCTTCCCTGTTCCCCTCCTTTTCCACTCTCCTCCTTTTTCACTGCCCATTCCTTCCCCTCTATTCCACCTCCTGGTGCTGTGTCTGGCGGTCTCTAATCTCTCCACATCCTGCCAGACACTGCTCTCCCCCCCCCCCCCCCCCCTCTCCCCTCCCCATCCAAAACCAGCTATTCCTCCCCTTCCCCGCCCCATTCCAAATTGTTATTCACGTGACAGTCGCATTCCTGTCAGAGCTGCTGATGGTGACGGCTAAGTGTGGCAGTGGCTATGTGTGAATAGGGTGTGCTTTCTTGTGCGAATGTATGTTTTCTCTGCTTCAGAAGATTTTGGTCGATAACTGCATGTGCATCAGTTTTTTTTTGTCGTGCCTATCTGCAACTCAATACGTCATTTTTATGGTGAGTAGCAATCTATCCTATTCCTTATATTGTTTCTCTTTTATTTAGTACACATACATTTAAAAAAAGGTCACTTACGTCATTCTGTGTGTTTATTAGAGTATCACGTAAAATTATGAAGTAAATCTCTCAAGAATATTTTGAGATTTTTGGCAACAACATTAAACTACATATATATTTAAAAAACATGAAACCTATGTCTGTTGAACATTTATTACAGTATCGTGTAAAATTTTGAAGTAAATCGGTCACGAATTTTTGGAGATTTTTGGTAACAAAGTTAAACTATGACTTGTCTTTATTAGTACTATAGATTTCAAATTATTAATGTCATTCTATATTATGTTATGTTCTTACGCTGTCAGAAGGAAAGCAATCTCTATATCAGTGTAAAAAAAGCTTCCATATTATACAATTTATTGCCCAGATCACAATTAATAAATATTCTGTTTCCTAGTTTTAGCACAGTTATATAGCCATCTTCAGATCATCGGATATGTGAATAATAACACCCTCATGGAACACTAAGTACATTAGAATAAAAATCGTAACTGCAGAAACTGATAAAGTACGGCTTTTATTTTAGTGTACTTAGTCTTGCATGGGAGTGTCTTTTCTGCGAGTTTACCTGTGTGTTTTCAATGGCTAGATGCCAATATGCCACACATACGGCCTTCATAATTTATGTATCTAATGATCTGAAGATGGCAATATAACTTTTCTGAACTAGTAATCAGGATATGTATCAACTGCAATCTGGGCAATAAAACTTATATTTTGGAAGCTTTTTCTATTCTATAATATGTTTTTTGTAATAATTTGCAAAAGAACTAATTGTGTATTAATGTCGTTGGATATAAACTTGATATTGTTTAACATCGTTGTACTGCAATTTATTGGATTTTTGTGCCCTTTCTGAAGTAGTAGCTACAGAGTAGCAGTTGTTAAGTAGAAGTCATGGAATTGTTATCATCATGAAACTGTTAAGGAATTGTTATGCACAAATGAATGATTTATATCAGAACGGAATCAGATTTGTGACATTATACTGAAATACAAGACACAAAATAAAAGGAATGATAAAAAAAAACAGAAACCAGCAGAGCAAACCCGATCGTCCTATCTAGACAATAAATTATTGTTTTCAGCAAGCCATGTTTTAAATGAGCCATATATTCGATGAAGAGCCACGAGAATCAGATGAGCACTTGAGTTTTAAGTATTATTTCAAAATACCTTCTCACTTAAAAGACTGCACAGACTTAGTGTTGCTGTACCTAAAAAAAAAGCACATGAATGAATAATAATTGGATTTCAGAAGTGATAGGGAGGGGTTCCCCCATGAACCATGGACCTTGCCGTTGGTGGGGAGGCTTGCGTGCCTCAGCGATGCAGATAGCCGTACTGTAGATGCAACCACAACGGAGGGTTATCTGTTGAGGGGTCAGACAAACGTGTGGTTCCTGAAGAGGGGCAAACAGCCTTTTCAGGGGCAACAGTCTGTATGATTGACTGATTTGGCCTTGTAACATCGACCAAAATGGTCTTGCTGTGCTGGTACTGTGAACGGATGAAAGCTAGGGGAAACTACAGCTGTAATTTTTCCTGAGGACATGCTGCTTTAATGAATGGTTAAATGATGATGGCATCCTCTTGGGTAAAATAATCCCCCATTCATATCTCCAGGTGGAGACAATTCAGGAGGACATCGTTATCAGCAGAAACAAAACTGGTGTTCTATGGATTGGAGCATGGAATGTCAGATCCCTTAATTGGGCAGGTAGGTTAGAAAATTTAAATAGGGAAATGGATAGATTACAGTTAGATATAGTGGGAATTAGTGAAGTTCAGTGACAGGATGAACAAGACTTCTTGTCAGGTGAATATAGGTTTATAAATACAAAATCAAATATGGGTAATGCAGGAGTAAGATTAATAATGAATAACAAAATAGGAATGTGGACAAGCTACTATGATCAGCATAGTGAACACATTATTGTAGACAAGATAGACATCAAGCCCACACCTACCACAGTAGTGCAAGTTTATATGCCAACTAGTTCCGCACATGATGAAGAGAATGAAGAAATGTGTGATGCGATAAAAGAATAATTCAGATAGTTATGGGAGACAAAAAAGGGAGACAAATATGGACTGAGGATAAGGAATGGAAGACCTAGCTGGCTGGTAGAACTTTGCACACAGCATAACTTAATCATAGATAACACTTGGTTTAAGAATCATAAAAGAAGGTCATATACATGGAAGACACCTGGAGACACTGGAAGGCTTCAGATAGATTACATAGTGGTAAGACAGAGATTTAGGAACCAGGTTTTAAATTGGAAGACATTTCCAGGGGCAGATGTGGACTCATACCACAATTTATTAGTTATGAACTGTGGACTAAAAATGAAGAAATTGCAAAACGATAGAAATTTAAGGATATGGGTCTGGATAAACTGAAAGAACCAGAGGCTGTAGACAGTTTCAGAGAGAGCATTATGGAACAATTGAAAAGAACAGCAGGAAGAGATGCAGTAGAAGAAGAATGGGTAGCTTTGAGAGATGAAATAGTGAAGGCAGCAGAGAATCAAGTAGGTAAAATGACAAGGGCTAGTAGAAATCCATGTGTAATGGAAGAGATATTGAATTTAATTGATGAAAGGAGAAAATACAAAAATGCACTAAGTGAACCAGACGAAAAGAAATATAAATGTCTCTCAAAAATGAGATCGACAGGAAGTGCAAAATGGCTAAGCAGGG
Source organism: Schistocerca piceifrons (assembly GCF_021461385.2). Classification (NCBI taxonomy): domain Eukaryota; kingdom Metazoa; phylum Arthropoda; class Insecta; order Orthoptera; family Acrididae; genus Schistocerca; species Schistocerca piceifrons. Next base: position 475,275,773 of record NC_060142.1, on the reverse strand, counting down.
ATGGCTAAGAGGACAAAAGTAAAAGATTGTGGAAGCATGTATCACTACTCCCTAAAGGAAAATTGAAGAGATGTTTGGAGAAAAGACAACCATCTGTATGAATATCAAGAGCTCAGATGGAATACCAGTCCTAAGCAAAGAAGGGAGAGCAGAAAGGTGGAAGGAGTATATAGAGTGTCTATACAAGGGTGATGTAATTGAGGGCAATATTATGGAAATGGAAGAGGACAGAGATGAAGAGGGGGGAGATATGATACTGTGTGAAGACTTTGATAGAGCACTGAAATACCTATGACAAAACAAGACCCCAGAAGTAGACAACATTCCATTAGAACTATTGATAGCCTTGGGAGAGCCAGCTATGACAAAACTCTTCCATCTGGTATATGACAAAACTCTTCCATCTTGTAAGAAAGATGTTTTACACAGGCAAAATACCTTCAGATTTTAAGTACGATATAATAATTCCAATACCAAAGAAAGCAGGTGCTGACAGGTGTGAAAATTACTGAACTATCAGTTTAATAAGTCACGGTTGCAAAATACTAACACAAATTCTTGACAGACAAATGGAAAAACTGGTAGAAGCCAACTTTGGGGAAGATCAGTTTGGATTCCATCAAAATGTTGGAACACACGAGGCAATACTGATCCTACAACTTATCTTAGAAGATAAGTTAAGGAAAAGTAAACCTATGTTTGTAGCATTTGTAGACTTAGAAAACTTTTGACTATGTTGACTGGAATACTCTCCTTTAAATTCTGAAGTTGGCAGGAGTAAAATACAGGGAGCAAAAGACTATTTACAATTTGTACAGAAACCAGATGGCAGTTGCAGTGGTTGAGAAGGCAGTGAGACAGGGTTGTAGCCTATCTCCGATGTTATTCAATCTGTATATTGAGCAAACAGTAAAGGAAACTAAAGAAAAATTTGGAGTAGGAATTAAAATCCATGGAGAAGCAATAAAAACTTTGATGTTTGCTGATGACATTGTAACTCTGTCTGTCTGTCTGGAAGAGCAGCTGAACGGAATGGACAGTGCCTAGAAAGGAAGATATAAGTTTTGCTATTTTGGAAGCAAAATAACTGATGACTGTCGAAGTAGAAGAGATATAAAACGTAGACTGTCTACGGCAAGGAAAGCGTTTCTGAAGAAGAGATATTTGTTAACATTGAGTATGGATTTAAGTGTCAGGAAGTCCTTTCTGAAAATATTTGTATGGAATGTAGCCATGTATGGAAGTGAAACATGGATGATAACTAGTTTAGACAAGAGAATAGAAGTTTTTGAAATGGGGTTCTACAGAAGAATGCTCAAGATTAGAAGGGGAGATCACGTAACTAATGAAGAGGCACTGAATAGAATTGGGGAGAAGAGCAATTTGTGGCAGAACTTGACTAGAAGAAGGGATTGGTTGGTAGGCTACATTCTGAGGCATCAAGAGATCACCAATTTAGTATTGGATGGCAGCATGGATGGAAAAAATCGTAGAGGGAGACCAAGGGCCGACTGCACCAATGCCAATTAAAAGTTAACTGCGGTCAAGTCAGCATTTAATCCTGATTAACTCGATATTTGGCTGCGGGATGTAGGTTGCAGTAGTTATTCAGAGATGAAGAGGCTTGCACAGCATAGAGTAGCATAGAGAGCTGCATCAAACCAGTGTCTGGACTGAAGACAACAACAACAACAACAACAGAGAGGGGTTCAGAATATCCCCAACACCTTTCCTCTATTATCAAATTAACTATACCTTGATGCCTCAGGTTGTGTCCTACTAACCAATCCCTCCTGTTTCAAGTTGGGTCATCAATTTCTGTTTCACACAATTCTGTACCTACTATTTCTGTACTTATTCCATCAGCCCATCTAATCTTTAGCATTCTTCTATAGCACCACAGTTTGAAAACTTTTAATATAATTGCAATTGTAAACATGGACAACCATCAGCTTAGAATGGAATGACAACAACGAAAATTTGTGCCGGACCAGGAATCGAATCTGGATATCTCCTTATTGCGAGCAGTGGCCTTACCATTTGGTTACCCATGCATGACTCACAGCCACACCCAAACTTCCCTGTGGCATCAACCATGTATCTACAATGTGTACTTGTGCATCCATTATCTACATTCCCATTTAGGGAAGACATTTTACTTGAAAGTCGCTTGCCCAGTGTCGATGTGTACATTTAACGCATTTTATAAAAGATGGAATCGCCACAGTGCCTCTTCCTTTGGACATACTTGCATAGGTACATTGCATAATAATTCAGAATAACACAGGCACTGCAATATCATATTTAAAAAGCTTCTGCTTTCTTTCTGTCCGAATATTTGTCATTCGGGTTCACTTTGGTACCAGCTACACTCCTGACAAACACCTTCAGAGAAGTCTACCTAATACTTAAATTTTAATAGAGGTTAGGCCCCGCTTCCACAATCAAAGAATTTGTCAAACTACTATGTTCGCCAAATATCTGACTTTGTGCAGCACTGTTTGACATTTTTGTCAAACACAGAGCATGAAGGAGAGAAATTTTGATTGATGGAAAATTTGACAAGATGATGGACTTTGTATGTGTTGATGTTTCTCCAGATATGTTTTGTGAAAAAGAGTTTATATTAATCTACCGCACTGTATTGTGAGTTTCCACAACAATGGAAACTATTAACAAGGTTAAAAACTAAATAGCACTGGCAATTAGCAAACTAGTGAATAGTGGACATGTCAAATTTTCCCAGCCATATAGTATGCACGTAAAAGTTTAGAAGAAAATCAATATTCTACACACAACATACAAATGGGAGAGGAAAATAAATAAATAAATATCGAAGCTCTCCAGTTCTTCCATGGTGCTGTATGCTATATGTTCCCATGTTGTGATGAACTGTCATTAGAGGACCAAGAAGAAGAGAATAAATTTTCAATATAATGGAAGGAAACATTCCACGTGGGAAAAATTATATATAAATACAAAGATGAGGTGACTTACCGAACAAAAACGCTGGCAGGTCGATAGACCACAAACAAACACAAACATACACACAAAATTCAATCTTTCGCAACAAATTGTTGCCTCATCAGGAAAGAGGGAAGGAGAGGGGAAGACGAAAGGAAGTGGGTTTTAAAGGAGAGGGTAAGGAGTCATTCCAATCCCGGGAGCGGAAAGACTTACCTTAGGGGGAAAAAAGGACAGGTATACACTCGCACACACGCACATATCCATCCACACATACAGACACAAGCAGACATATTTAAAGACAAAGAGTTTGGGCAGAGATGTCAGTCGAGGCAGAAGTGTAGAGGCAAAGAAGTTGTTGAAAGACAGGTGAGGTATGAGTGGCGGCAACTTGAAATTAGCGGAGATTGAGGCCTGGCGGATGACGAGAAGAGAGGATATACTGAAGGGCAAGTTCCCATCTCCGGAGTTCGGATAGGTTGGTGTTGGTGGGAAGTATCCAGATAACCCGGACGGTGTAACACTGTGCCAAGATGTGCTGGCCGTGCACCAAGGCATGTTTAGCCACAGGGTGATCCTCATTACCAACAAACACTGTCTGCCTGTGTCCATTCATGCGAATGGACAGTTTGTTGCTGGTCATTCCCACATAGAATGCGTCACAGTGTAGACAGGTCAGTTGGTAAATCACGTGGGTGCTTTCACACGTGGCTCTGCCTTTGATCGTGTACACCTTCCGGGTTACAGGACTGGAGTAGGTAGTGGTGGGAGGGTGCATGGGACAGGTTTTGCATCGGGGGCGGTTACAAGGATAGGAGCCAGAGGGTAGGGAAGGTGGTTTGGGGATTTCATAGGGATGAACTAACAGGTTACGAAGGTTAGGTGGACGGCGGAAAGACACTCTTGGCGGAGTGGGGAGGATTTCATGAAGGATGGATCTCATTTCAGGGCAGGATTTGAGGAAGTCGTATCCCTGCTGTAGAGCCACATTCAGAGTCTGGTCCAGTCCCGGAAAGTATCCTGTCACAAGTGGGGCACTTTTGTGGTTCTTCTGTGGGGGATTCTGGGTTTGAGGGGACGAGGAAGTGGCTCTGGTTATTTGCTTCTGTACCAGGTCGGGAGGGTAGTTGCGGGATGCGAAAGCTGTTTTCAGGTTGTTGGTGTAATGATTCAGGGATTCCGGACTGGAGCAGATTCGTTTGCCACGAAGACCTAGGCTGTAGGGAAGGGACCGTTTGATGTGGAATGGGTGGCAGCTGTCATAATGGAGGTACTGTTGCTTGTTGGTGGGTTTGATGTGGACAGACGTGTGAAGTTGGCCATTGGACAGGTGGAGGTCAACGTCAAGGAAAGTGGCATGGGATTTGGAGTAGGACCAGGTGAAACTGATGGAACCAAAGGAGTTGAGGTTGGAGAGGAAATTCTGGAGTTCTTCTTCACTGTGAGTCCAGATCATGAAGATGTCATCAATAAATCTGTACCAAACTTTGGGTTGGCAGACTTGGGTAACCAAGAAGGCTTCCTCTAAGCGACCCATGAATAGGTTGGCGTACGAGGGGGCCATCCTGGTACCCATGGCTGTTCCCTTTAATTGTTGGTATGTCTGGCCTTCAAAAGTGAAGAAGTTGTGGGTCAGGATGAAGCTGGCTAAGGTGATGAGGAAAGAGGTTTTAGGTAGGGTGGCAGGTGATCGGCGTGAAAGGAAATGCTCCATCGCAGCGAGGCCCTGGACGTGCGGAATATTTGTGTATAAGGACGTGGCATCAATGGTTACAAGGATGGTTTCCGGGGGTAACAGATTGGGTAAGGATTCCAGGCGTTCAAGGAAGTGGTTGGTGTCCTTGATGAAGGATGGGAGACTGCATGTAATGGGTTGAAGGTGTTGATCTACGTAGGCAGAGATACGTTCTGTGGGGGCTTGGTAACCAGCTACAATGGGGCGGCCGGGATGATTGGGTTTGTGGATTTTAGGAAGAAGGTAATAAATTTTCACATAGTTATATCTTCTTTTTCCAATGTGAGGGCAAAGTAACTCTAAACAAGTTATTAAAAAGTTTTGTCCACTGCCAAAGCTGAGTGTGAGCATGTTGGAATGCCATGCAAGGGGCCCAGGTTCAATTCCTGGCTGGGGTGGAGGTTTTCTCCACCCGAGTGTTGCTTTCTTCATTTCATTCTCATCGACATGTAAGTCACCAAATTGGCCCCATCCAAGAAGACTTGCACTCAGTGGCTCGGTTCCCTGCAGGTGGAGCTCCTGGCCCAGCCACACATCTAATCATTAAAAGTTTCACTGTCTATTCAGAAAAAGTTGGTGTAATCATAAGGGCCCAAGTGTAACATTTCCTTTAACAGGTTTTCACATATATATTTCTCCCTCAATTTAAACCATTCCCTAGACTAGAGCCTTCTTCTTCTCCCCGCCCCCCCTTTCTTCTTCTCCTCCTCCTCCTCCTCTAAACAGAGTGCCAGAGTCAATGCTAGATATGTTTTATGTGAATTTTAGCCAATCCCACTAATGTCAAAATACATATAAAAAATGTATGCTTCAAGAGTGAGGTTAAACTGACAAATTTGCTGGCTCATGTGTGGGCTTGTCTGACAAATCTATGGATAGATAAGAGCAAAATTTGACAAGTTTGATCATCTACAGGGGACTTTAACAAATTCCTCTGTTTCAGAAATTCCTTTTTTGCTTTAATCGGTCATTAATGTCCTCTTTACTGTGGCTGAAATCAGTTTTTTGCTGTCCAAATGAAGACCTCATCTATTACTATTAGTGCCCCATTTCCTAATCTAATTCCCTCAACATCGCCTGACACCTGACTCATTCCTTCACCCTTGTTTTCCTTTGGTTGATGTTCATCTTGTAATATCTCTCAAGACACTATCCATTCCATTCAACTGCTCTTTCTTGTCCTTTGCTGTCTCTGACAGAGTTACATAATCTGCAAACCTCAACTTTTTAATTTCTTTTTCCTGAACTGTCGGTGATAGGCTACAACCCTGTCTCACTCCCTTTTCAACCACTGTTTCATTTTAACATACTTCAACTCTTATAACTCTAATTTGGTTTTTGTACAAGTTGCAAATAATCTTTCACTCTCTGTATTTTATCTCTGCTGTCTTCAGAATTTCAAAGAGTGTATTTCAGTCAGCACTGTCAAAAGCTGTATCTAGATCTACAAGTGCTATAAATGTGCATCTGACTTTGTTCAACCAATCTTCTAATGTAATTCACAGGGTTAGTATTGGCTCATGTGTACCTATATTTCTCTGGAATCCACACTGATCTTTCCCAAGATATGTTTTTACCTATTCTTTGAGTCTTCTGCAAATAATTTGATCAATATTTTGCAACTATGACTTATTAAACTTACAGTTCAGTAATGTCCACATCTATCAGCACTTACCTTCTTTGGAACTGGAATTATTAGGTTCTTCTTAAGGTCTGAGGGTATTTTCTTAGTCTCATATAACATGCACACCAGTGGGTTAGTTTTGGTGGGGCTAGCTCCCCCGCAAACCTCCATAATTCTAATGGAAAGTGTGGTCTTTCCCACAGGCTTTGTTTCCACTTATGTCTTTCAGTGATATGTCAAATTCTTTTCACAATATCACACTCCCATCTCATCTTCACCTCCTTCCTCTTCTCTTTCTATAATATTGTCTTCAAGTTTGTTCCATTTATACAGAGCCTCTTTCTACTCCTTCCAACTTTCAGCTTTCCCTTCTTTGCTTAGTACTGGCCTACCTTCTGAGCTCTTGATACTCATTCACCTGGTTTTCTTTTCTCCAAAGGTCCCTCTAATTTTTCTATAAGAAGCATCTATATTTCTTCAACTTATGCATGTTTCTACAGTCTTATGTTTGTGTCCTAACAATTATTGCTCAGAAACTCTGAATTTTCTGTCAATTTCATTTTTAAGTGTATTCCCTTCGGCCTGCTTCACTGGGTACATTTTTACATTTTATTCTTTTGTCGATTAAATCTAATACCTTCTGTGCTATCCAAGGACTGTAGCAGTCACCACTGCTTGGGACTGTAGGTGCCTGCAAAAGTGACAACTACATCAACGAAGCTGTGGAACTAGAAGTGGTAATTTCCCTTCAGCACACTCCTGCAGCTTTATTCCAACAGGCCAATACTCATCTAAGCAATGGACAGAAAACTCTAAAGACATCTTCCCCACAAAACAGATACACCTTCTTCCTTGGCCAATCCATTCACCAAGCATGTCATACACCAAACCAATTTCCTCAACTGGCAATTATTACCTCTCCAGAAACAGAATTCAAGTTTGGACTATGGCAGAAACTGCAGTGTGTCAAGCCTCAGACACATATTTAGTCTGCCTGATAAGGTGCACGATGTGTGGAGCAGCATGTAGTCACTTTAATAAAACACTGATTGTGGACAGACAGTATTTTCTTGCTCTGTACATTTTATCATTTGACAATGGATCATACATAACCAAAAATCTATTCAATTTTGATTATTCCTTCATGGTACAGAGAAATTTCCACATGCACTTTTGAGGAAATCACATACTGTTTTAAATCACAGCTCAACTGAGTCTATGCTGAAAAAGATGTGTATCTATACAGGTATATAAAAAATATTTCATTAGAATCACTAGAAAATATACCAGAATATGGGCACAAGGGTACCAAGACTCTTAAGGCAGCAATGAAGACTGGGAACCCACTAATTTGAAAAGAAAACCATAGTTTAATATTTATGAAACTAGAACTCACCAGTGAATGGTTAAATCTTTCCCAGTCTTCACAGATGACGTGTCTTGAGGAGTTAAAAATACATACTGGAATCCATTACTATTGGCATGGAACAGTAGCAAGTCCATAACAATCTGCCTGTTAACCTTGTCCTGTTGGAAAAGGTTTGATGATAAAGTTATACACCAATTACAGAAACTGTTTACGTTTTGAAATATTATGAGAATGTCTCACACAATCCAAGCTTAATGGCTAACCCTAATGATTACCTAACCATTTATTTTGGCAATGCAGTGAAGTAGAAAAATATGAAATGTTACACTCATAAACTACTATACATGTTAAAATGACAGTGAGGAGAAACTTAGTTGCTTTGTTCTACATAAATGAACAGTCTAGTAGCACAGTTTTCTCAGATTGTCCATTATCGGACAGAACATTAGTTGGAAATGTATTAACAGCTGATCCTAAACCTTACATGTGAAGCTACAAAAAGCTATAAACAGTGCATAAAATACATATACAAAACTTAAGATTGACTTTATCATGAAAATGTGTGCAGTTACCTACAAAGTTTTAATCTTCTATTCCTATGACCAGAGACCTATTCTGAAAGAGAACAGAGATTTACTTCCACTTTTGCCTTCTATTAGGCTCTCAGGACAGCATTGTCAACCATTCTAAAGCTGTACTGTCCAGTCCAGAGGCAGTCAATGGATGATGGAAGTTAAGTACTTACATACTTCAACAATATTTCAAATTGCCAGACCAAAAGAAAAGACAATTTAAGCAACTTTGCATAACAAATATTTATTTCCACTCCCCTCATGTTCTGTTTGTTAGTTCCATTTGTTGGTAAAACTTATTAGTTTTAAAAACTTATTAGTTTTAAAGTCAAATCATTTATTGTAGTTTTAAGTGAACCCTACACGAAAATACTTTTTACATTATCAAACAGCAAATCTGGCAGATGTTAGAGTAAATTCAAACATTAGTCCCATGTTTCTAAAAATGAGGGCATTGTAGTGTGGCCTGTCAGAGACTCAACAGTGCGGGAGAAGGCAGTATTTTGGTACACTATAAACTTATATGTCAATGACAACAGTTCTATAGTACATAAACACAAGATATGAACCTTGTCAATGTCTGTACAACATAAAGCAACACTTTAAACAATCCCACCTTCTGGAAACATTTCCCAACAATCTACCAACATTTTAAATTGCTTAGTAATCAACATTTTCTCGATTAGTGCTAGTATACTTCCCTAAGCCTACTAATGTTTCCAAAACTATATATTTTTAGGTGAGACTGCTTTTATACCAAACACATAGCTCTTTTAACAAATTAGATTCCATTTATTACTGGAAGTAACTTGCTTACATTGCTATCATCTATAACAGTATCTAACTCAATCTTATTCCTCCTGTTCATGGGGCCACCTTACAGATAGCTACTCAACTGTGGAACGAGATATAACAAGAAACAGATCAATTTCGTTTAAACCATTATCCGATGAATAACATGAAACGTCATAAAAACAAGCACTTTTTCCTGTTCCTAAATATAAATCATTCTATATTTTAGGACGTAAGTGATGACTGGTAGTTATTTTATGTTAAAATTAGATACTGTCTTTTTACTCAGAGTTCATGTGTATTTCAACTAGTTTAAAGAAATAGTTCAATTTCCATGTTAAGAAATGAGAATACAGGTGTTTCGTGTTTGTGCACTGCCGACCTCAACGATTAAACCATACTGTGCACAGTATCATTGTGGTAGTAATGGCTGAACGCTGTGTTTCATTACTGGTAATGCGTATTTTTGTTACAAGAGTGCCACTATTGAAAATATAAATGCATTACGTGATTTAAATTTCAATTAGGCATCACAGCGTAAACTTAGCTTTTGGCAAACATTGCAATAGCAGAATTTCACTGGATTCTGTATGGTGGTGGGAGGAATTTAAACAGACCCACAAAACAGTCATGAACCTTTCCTCCACAATCCTTAGTCTCAGTACCACATATGGAGGTACACAGAAAACGGTGGTCGAAAACACAAAAAAAGAAATATGGCACTCTGTATCCAAAAACTTACATGTGCCATATTATTATGGGATTGGCACAAAGAAACATATTGTACTGTGAAGACAGCAATGTGTGTGCGTGTGTGTGTGTGTGTGTAAAGAGAATGATGCATTGAATTTTCCTGTGTATGAATAATTTATAGCTTGTTTTGGACATGAAAAAAGAAAATGCCAAATTCATTCACAATATCACTTATGATCTTGGTACTAAATAAGAGCATATACTAGATACAATTAGTAGGACTTAAGTTGTAAAAACTGTTAAGGAAGGAGAGACTGTAAAAAACCACTATTACAAAAAGATTTAGAAATCAATCACAGTATCAAAATGCTTTAAAAAACACATTAGCATGAGGTAAAATAATTGTAAGTTAAAACTGTGTTTATTTGACCCAATTTCCTGTATGGAGACTTACCATAAATACATCAAATTCATCCAAGAAATAAAATGGTGGTTCAGCAACAGCCCAGAGAGACAAAATTAAGCCCACAGTTGAAAATGATCTTTCACCACCAGACAATGATTTTACATCTTTACCAACCATTTGGTTTTCATCTTTACCAGTAGCAGATGGAGATGCTCTCACATACATTTTGCCGGCCACATCATCAACTTCAATTTTTCCCTAGAAATAGACATCTAATATTAGAATGAACTATGATGTGATGAAATACTTCAACCGAATAAATAGCTACAGCTGTTCTACATAATTTTATTAGTGCACCAACATTTGCGTATAAAAGCAACAAAATAATATATGTGAATAATCTGTGCCACTGAATAATCCGTGCACCCTAATTTTAAGTGGGTGGAGAGGGGGAATAGTGGCTTTAATTTGTGTTTTATTCACAGAAAATATATTCTAACGTAATGATTCATCATCACTTTCATCATCATCACTAGAGAAAGAATGTGAAAGAATAATTGTTGTTGTCACCATCTTCCCATAGAGTGCCGACTCGGTTTCATCCAGTGAATTTATGAACCAGATATTTTTAAGAATTTTCCACCAGTGGTAGTGGAATGGAGTCTCAGGCTCATTTCACCCACTCACAAATCTGGGAGAAAACCACCCACCTGATTTTTCTACTTTGTGCGAACTTGTGGTTTTCATTGGCCATCCATCGCGTGTGTCGCTGCTTAAGTGCAGCTTTGAATGATTTATACACACATCTAGTGGTTGCAGGCCAGATTCTAGGCCTCCAGGGACTATGACAAAGTCACTTTTCCCTTTTTGTAGCTTGTCTCACACTTCCTCAGATATATGTCTGCAGAAGCTGTCCAGAACCAAAATATTACATAAATTCAGTAACACACCAGACAGATGTTGCCAAACATGCATCATCCAGTCAACCACAAGGTCACTGTTCAGCCATCCTCTTGGGTTTACTCTAACAATATGTGTTTCACTGATATTTTCAGAATAGTTTTCCTTTTAAATATCATGTAAGGTGGTAGCCTTTTTCCATCACCAGTACACACAACATCACTGTACACCTTTGCTTCTCATTGCCGCCAGTTCATATCATGACACTGGATTCCCCTTTCCTGCTCACGGTGCTATCAAGTGGCATCTCAAAATAGATCACAATAGACTGGCACAAATCATTCATGTAGCAGTAAAAATTCACTACCTTTTCCTCATAATTGCCTGGAAACCATTGAGCAACGATAGTTCTCCTCCGGAAGCCAAATCCATTTCGATTGGAAAATCTTTACAGATAGCTATGGTGAAACTGGTGATGCCTTCTTCCTTGGCAAAGCCAATGCTTTGAGGTGGCACATTTCACTAGTCAGTAGGCATCCATCTTGTCATTTATCATCCACATAATTGCAGACCCTTTTTTAGTGGTCCAGATGCTCAGCTTTCTGGCTGTGAAATGCCTGGTAATTACTGTTTGTTTCTTGAAGTCGTATTTTGTTTTTTCGCCAGTCACAAATATGACTCTTGCTCACGTCGTACTTTCTTCCCATTGCTCAGTTTCGAATATTCTCTGCCACAACAATTTTAAGATTTTCTGTAGCTGTGTAAGAGCGATAACAAGAACTTGTAGCCATAATTAACAAGTTAATACATACTTCTAAAGCATCACAGACTGAGGCTGCAATAATGCTATAGTACAATGAGATCTATTTTGGTGGCGAAGCACCCCAGTATTTCGTCCTTCAATTTGAGAAAAAATATGCACTGATTAATTGCATATATATTTCCATACTTTATGAACAAGACAGTTTAGATCATGTTTTTTAACAATTAGTACTGGTTTCACCCAAATTAGTTATCTTTCACCTTCAGATTGAAAACTAAAACACAGGACTGCTGGTACCACCATTGTCAGCTGGTGTGTGTTGTTAGTGCTACCAGTAGCAGCAGTGAAGTCTTTGTGTACTTTAGTTTTAAATCTGAAGAGGTTTAATTTCACCGAAACCTGTAAGACAGTTAAAGAAGAACTTGATCTAGACTGCTTTATTCATAAAATAACTTGTTTCCTGCAACAAAATACTGCCCTTTTGTCACTTATTTTCACAACAAAAATTACTCCATGAAATGAGTTAGTATATTCTGCATATAGTTGAGTGCAATTTTCATAAGCAAACAGATAATGTAAAACATAGTTAATGAAATGTTAGGATACTCACTGAAAGATTGTGAAAGAAATAATTCTAAACATTAAAGATATGATAAACAAATGTAATGTTACTACTAAAACTAATTTGTATAGAATGGATAATAAAAAACAAGGTTGGGCACCAGAATGGTGGTATTCTGATTAACACCAACTGAACCCTTAAGTCCAGTCACTGGCTTTGACTCATTTACATAGGTTGGAACTACTTTACAGCCTCCACTCAGTAAACTCTGTCAAAACCACAGAGCACATTACGCAAATCTTCATTACAACTACATGCAACTTGCTTCATTTGGTACAGCAGCAGGAAAATGTCAGTAGCAAAGTGTCACTTTCATAAATACTCTGTGATCAGCGAAGTATGACACTCTGTACTCTTAATTAGAACTATTTGTTCATTGACATTTGTCATGTGCTACTACAGCATTTCCATGTCACACAGGCTCTCTGTTATGCCTCAGTTAAGGCTATGATAACAGGGAGTGGGCTTCCAAAATGGGCAAACTGCAACAGCCTGCAGTTAAATGGGCTGTTGGACAGTGCCCAATAATGAATTACATATTTACAGTGTGATTATAATTAAAGTTCCAGTTTCAAAACACTGTAGAAAAAGACCCACTGCTTGGAATGACAATAAATTTGAACAGTATATTATCAAAGAAGGGGGAAATGTCATGGAAAAAAAATAGAAATTTCCCAGTAGATGGTGCTGTAAGCACCATAATGTAAATAGATTTGGCTACAAATTGCAGACAAATCACAATACAACAGCTATGGCGTGAGCTGCACATTAAACAAACTGTACTGTGAATTGAGCAAGACCGCTCAAGTTTGGCAGTCAACATCTGTGGCACTGTTAGTTATGTAAGCCCATCCACCACAGCTAAGTCGTACCACAACAGATGAGAGAAATCGAGGAACAGCAAGTTCCACAATAGATCAGAGTGTCATAGGGGTCATGTTCAGAATGCACTGCACAATGTGTGCCTTTAATTCAGCTACACTTTCAATCAGAGCAACTAAACACAGCATCTTTCCAATAACAGCACATTAAGAAGTCACTTGGATTAATATCAGGTGATCTTGATGGCTAGGCTGTATCGAAATAATGGTTGACAACTCTAGCCATTTCCAAAATACCTCTGCAGCAGCTGCTTCGTTGGCTGTCCAATATGCAGAGGAACACAATCTTGCATAAAAATGGTTCTACGCACACATCTACACAAAGCAACTCTTGAACATGGGTAATTTTGTATGAATAGCAATGCAGGATATTTGGTAGAATGTTATGCACCTTTCTCACAGTTATGCCCAAAGTTCAGGCAGCTTCTCATGCACTGTTTTATGTTTGCACATCACTGCTCAACCCCCTCCTGCAATGCTGTGATCACATTGTCTTCAAAAGAGCCTATCTTTTTTAATTATGTAATCATTTTCTCCAGACCTCCATCAGACGTCATACCAATGTCTTTTTTCATACCCCTGAGTGTCTGGAGTGTCTGCAGAGCTACTTGTGCATAGTCACAGTTCTTATCACCGTTCCGAGAAAAGTGCACTGAGAGAATCACGATGAGTACATACTGAGAAACAGCCAAGTACCCTACACTTTTCTTCTTCTTCTTTCTTCTCCTTTTTTTTTAATTTTTAATTTTTTTTTTTTTTTTTTTTGCAAATTCTGTCAGTTGCAGTGCCATCTAGTGGTAAAATTTTCACCCCTTCCCCCCAATAATGTTTCCACCTTGTTTGAAAATATTCCATACAAATCTTACAGCATTCTGCGCAGTGGTTCATTTCTTCCAGTGTTTTGAAACTGGAACTTTATAAACCATCCTGTACACCATACTAGTCAAGAAATCCAAGTGAAGTGACACTTCGTTTCGGAGCACTGGGAATGGCAGACATTTTATGTCTGATGCCGAGAGTTTTGATTGGAAGAAGTAATTTTTAAGGTATGGAATGGCAATCAGCAAGTAATTTTAGTCAAGAGGGATAAATTTAGTTTAGGGTACTTATGTAGTAAAGTGATGTAGAAAAGAGTCTTATGGAATGGACAACCCCACTGCACACCCTCCTGCCTTCAAAGGCAATATGGAGATGGAGAACATATTAAGTAGCTGGATCTGCTTTTGTAACAAATCTCAGAAGTGGTTAACAAGATAGAGATTCAGTGGGTCTAGGGAGCAAGTGAAGTGTGTATCGCCTGGAAAGGTACTAATGATGTTTGTGAAAATGTGCAAACAATAGTAACAGTAAGTGCTGCCAGTTAGTGGCTGTTTAGAATTCTTATATTGGCAATTAGATATTTTTTGACCTACAAGAATCACTGCCACAGACTACATAAATGCTACCAGGCAAGACTTTACCAATTGTCAGTGCCTGCCGAGTACACTTTGGTGACGAAAATACAATAAGCATCTGCTGGAACAGCAGCCTTGACTGGAACATACCAGCAACTAAACAAAATTCTTGTTGAAACTATTGGCCTGTCATTTGGCAACAGTTTTATTGTTTTTTGTGCCAAAGCCTGTTGGAATATACTTTAAATACAGATTATCTGAAGAACTGCTCAACTGTAGCCACTCTCAGTTTTAAGAGCACAATTCTCCAAACATTTGTCTCTTTATGCTTTATCTAACCAATTCTTTGTATTATAAGTTGTGAGTCAATTCATAGTAAATTACAAGCAGACTGGAGGAACTGTAGTAATTATTGATTTGTTAGTGCATGTAGTATTATCATCACTTAAAAACTGAGCATTAATGGAAATGAAGCACTCTAAGGCAGTAAGATAGTGTGGTGAAACCTGGTCCCGAAGTATGCATTAAATCTTAATATAATTATAACATGCAGCTATCAGTCTGAGTTCCCCCGGGTTTTAAAATTCTGGGACACACTCTATCCAAGGATCATATACAGGGGGTCTCTCTTAAGAATCATCAGGCACGGTGTCTTTGGTGTCTCAATAGATCTTCGCAATTTTGTTTATGGTATGTGTAGCTGGAAACACCACAAACACATACTGCTAATCACATCTCTCATGCGACCCCTAGTGTAATGATTGCTATTGCCATGCAATAAAAGCACTGCTCAGTCACTGCTGGAGTACTGGTTATTCTTCGTATTTTACTGTCCCTGTTAACACATATTAATAACATGAATATCACACTTTACTATTTTGGGACTGTTCTATCAAATGGGCACATGAAACCCCACTTAATCATTTTGGTAGTAACAGAAAACAAACCAAGAGCAAACACTGGTGGAGGGAGGGGGAGAGGGAGAACAAAAGAAAAAATTGCAAATATTTGCTGAAACACCAGAGAAAATGCGCCTGACAACTCTTAAACGAGAGACCCTGTATATAGAGGGTCCAAGTCCAGAGCTGTTGGGTGAAGATGCCAATTATGACTGTGATAGAGAAGGTGGACTTCAGTACATTGTCGGTGGTGAAAGATGCAAGCCTGTAGGGTCTGTACCCCAGAGAAGCAGCTACAAAAGGCATCCGTCTCCATGTTAGGGACAGCATACTTTAAACCTCGCAGAAGGTTGTAAAATGCCTTTGGGTGTGGTGAATCTGATGGATAAACAGCCTTTAACATCAGTTTGTGCAAGCTCAAGTCTTGGAAAATGCTACAGCGTCCCCTGGAAGTGACTTCCAGTTCCTGGGGCTCTGGGGGACCTGCCAGATAGCATGACAGTCACTATCATCAATATGATAATGAAATGGAGTTGATGTTGTGTTGAGAGATGATTTAGTTCAATGTGTGGGGGAAAAACTGAGCAGGTTAGTGATAGAATAATTACAGTAAGGTTGGCTTTGATAGTGGAACAACAGATTTTACACATGTCTATGTTCCTCTATCAGGAAAGGTACATGAATGCCTATAAGCTTTCAGAAGTACTGAAAAAATGTATATAATACAAAGAAGTCATAATAAGAGGAGATGTGACTGCACATGTGGAGACTAATGAGCAAGAGAAAGAACAACAGACCGGCTCCTTCAGTTATGGTAACCAGACTGAAGAAGCAGCTTTGCTAATAGACTTTTGCAGAAGAATCATTTAATTTTTGGAAAAACATAATTTAGAAAGAACTCACAAAAAATAACTATGTATAGGTTGGGAGAGAGAAAAATCAAGACGACGATTGATCTTCTTATGGAAAGAGAGGAATTTACACAGCTACAAACACCTACAGTAAAATTTGAAGGAGCCCATGAAGTGATGCCAGCCAAGTTAATAGAGAAAGGGAAAAAAATATAAAGATATGGATGTTTAAAGAAAGAAACAAGGAAAGAGTAGTAGTGAAGAAGAGGAATAGAGGTGTTTCAGAAATCTTCTTAAGAAGCAAATGGCTTGTTGAAAGTGGATAGGCAAAAATAAAGAAGTCAAAGGTACAAAAAGAGAAGAAATATTCTATAAAAATGGGAAGAATGTGTTCAAAACTGATGAATGTTAAATGCAGTAAGTAAGTTAGAATGATAAAGACACAAGGGAGGAAGAAGAAGAAGAAGAAGAAGAAGAAGAAGAAGAAGAAGAGATACCTGGCTTACATATATACAAAGCCACACAGAATATGAAAGTGGATGTGTGACCACAGAAATGATAAAAGCAACAGGACCAGTAGGGCTACAGTGGTTGTACTATTTAGCATAATTTGGAAGATGAAAGAAATTCCAGAAGAGGGAAAGTGAAAAGAAGGAATACAATAACTACGGAGGGGTCACTCTTGTAGCCTGTGTAGCTAAGATCAATGAGACAAGTGGAAGGAAGAGTGAAGAGGAAACTAGGAGGAGAAGTGGACCAAGAAGAGTATGGTTTCAGGAAAGACAGATCAATGTTTGATCTGACCTTTACATTAAAAGATTTGATGGAGAAAAGAGGGGGAATTTGATAAAGGCATGATTATGATATTTACTGATGTTGAGAAGGCCCATCACCTTGTGCCTAGATTGAGTGGTCTGCGAAATATTACGGATAAACAAGTTAGGAAAGTGAAAGAGCAAATGATAAAAGATAAGTACAAAAATTATTTTAGCAGAGTAAAGGCAAGAGAAGTACTGGTGGTGGAGAGAGGGAGGAGAGGGGAGGGGGAGGTATAAAGCTGAAACAGATCTATGACAGAGAAATATAGGGTCCTCCACATTATCTACTAGTCGTGAATAAAATTTGGCTTTGAGGGAGGCAGCATGCGAACGAGATAGGAATGGGGCACAGAGGCATCAGGTGCATGGGACAGGAACGTGAGACAGCAACCGGAGCCAGTGAGTTCATGCAGCACTTATGAGGATGTGGGAGAGTAATGACAGAAGACTGGAAGAGAAGATTGTTGGGAAGATGGTGCAGGTGTAAAGGGTGAGCATAGATTGAAGCCATGTGGATTTCAGAAATGATGTGGTGCAAGGATAATTCCAATCTCTGTAGTTCAGAAAAACTGGTGCAGGTGGGAAAAAATATTGGGAGTTCTGCCACTCGGAGGTACTTCTGCTCTTGCCCACAGTTTGGCGTTGGCCACACATCATTCATACAGGTAGACAGTTGGTTGGTGGTCATGCCCCAATAAAAGCTATCCAGAAACAAAAGCTACGCAGAAACTGCAGCACAGCTGGTATATTACAAGGCTGCTTTCATAACAGTCTCCTCTTCCTCTGTTCTGTCACCTCCTCCCAATCCACTCCTCCACATTGTTATTGTCACAGAGCTCTGCACAAGCTCACCGGTGTTGGTGCACGTGTCACAATCTTATCCCATGCACCTGTTGCTTCTCCCTTCAACATACCCATCACATACATCTGCTACCTCCCTCTGAGTCATCAGCTACCCCTCCCCATCTGCCCCTCCAACTCTCCACCTTCTGTTCCCATCACCCACTCCACCTCAGAAACCCCAAACCAGCAATAGAAATTAGAAAGCTAGGTAAAACAATAGCCACGTTGTTCAAAGATGACACAGTGACATGGGGTGAGGATGAAATGAAAGCACAAAGATAATTACAGTGAAATCCTGTTTCTACACTTTTCAAGAGATTTCAAAACAATGGTGTAAGATGCAGGAAAATGTAAAACGTGAGAAATGACGTTTTAAGCTGTAAACATTAAATATAGAATTCCCTCTTGCATTTTCACACTTTATGTATGACATAAGCACATAATAGATAACAAAATGCTTGTCAGGGATTTGTTTATTATCTAATAAAAACTGCTGATGATACTGGAACTGGTAACTATCTGGGAAGTAGAAACATTTGACTCAATTTCATACATCATAACCAGTGTTCTCGAAAGCCTGCAGCTGTCATCCTATATTCAAATAATGAAACAATGTACCAGATATGTACTTCTTCATGCTTAGCACAATGTAATTAGAGAATGTCTTCTCACTGTCAAGTGCAAATATTTACATTAGCATTTTTTGGGTGTTTTCATATGTATTGTTCTGTGTCTCTTGCACTGTAGTCATCTTTCAGAGGATTCAGGTACTGTGCCTCCTTGGTTATGTAGAAGACTACACACAAGCAAACTATCACTCATATCGTTGGCTTGGGTAACATCACAAAAAGTACATAAGTAAATGCTGCACTTATCGTCGTGCCCTGAAATGAGAAATGTCCTGCCCACTATCCTTCCCATCCCTCCCACAGTGGTATTCCGCCGTCCACCAAACCTACACAATATACTCGTCCATTCTTACACAACCCCTGCTCCCAATCCCTTACCTCATGGCTCATACCTCTGTAATAGACCTAGATGCAAGACCTGTCCCATACATCCTCCCACCACCATCTACTCCAATCCGGTCACTAACATCAACTATCCCATCAAAGGCAGGGCTACCTGTGAAACCAGTCATGTGGTCTACAAGCTAAGCTGCAACCACTGTGCTGCATTCTATGTAGGCATGACAACCAACAAGCTGTCTGTCAACAAGAATGGCCAGGAAACAAGTGGACCATCCTGTCGCTGAACACGCTGCCAAACATGATATTCTTCATTTCAATGACTACTTCACAGCCTGTGCCATATAGATCCTGCACACTAACACCAGCTTTTCTGAACTAAGCATGTGGGAACCTTCCCTGCAATACATCCTACATTTCCATAACACTCCGGGCCTCAACTTTCGTTAGTCACTGTCCTCACCCATCCAGCCCCTTCCCTGCTCCCATTTCAGCACTACACAGCCATCACTCCAGCACCACACCTAGTCTTTTTTATTTCTTTTATGTTATTTTTTATTTATTTTTCTCTATTTCTCTCCTTTTCCACTCCCCCCCCCCACACCTCCCCTGCCCACCGCCCAACCTGCAGCAGTTCACTGTCCGAAATCCCCACGATACTATCCCCCTATCCCCCCCCTCTCCGTCCCAGCCTCCTCCTTTCCCCACCCAGTCGCCACTCCCATCATGATCTGGTGCTGCTGCTCACAATGTGGTTTCAGTTGCCTGAGACTGCAGTCATGTGTGTGAGGAGTTGTGTTTGTGTGAGTGTGTGTGGGGCTATGTGTGTCTACTGTTGACAAAGGCCATTGGCCGAAAGCTTTAAGTGTGAAAATCTTTTTGTTGTGCCTATCTGTGACTCTAGCATCTCCACTATATGGTGAGTAGCAACTTTCCTTCTCATAATATTGTGACAATGGGAATAAATTCTCGAAACACACTTTGCTCAGTATGAAGAAATACATTATTGGTTTTGTGTCTGAATCAAAATCATTTGAGCAAAGCACAATGAGTGCAGGTGTCAATTAGCACTGCAAGTGGCCAAACAACGAAACATGCTAAATATGGTTAGACAAAGGTGTTACAACAATCATGAAACTGTGCATACACAGTAGAGACAGTTTGGAAATCATTATGAGTGGTCATGATGTCTTTATTCGAACAAACCTAGTTACTCCCACCAACCACCATGCCACATAGAGCTTGGTAGCAGCAGGAGATACGGCATGACCTGTTCAAATTTTTAGCCATTTAATGATTCAAAACCACTAAGTAGAGTGCACTGGTGTCAAGAAACGTATGCGTGTAATGCTTGTAAACACTACTTGACGGCCACTGCCATGCCAGCGTCATTTTACATTGGTTTTTTCTCCATCAACATTTTTCATAAATCATAACTCGCAGGAAAATTATGAATATGTTGATGCAAAATAGGGCACGAAATAACATTATGGACATAGAAAATTTGATGGGAATGATAAAAGATGTCTTAAATGGCAGGAAAATGTTAATTCCAGGAAGGTTAAAGGGTGGGTTGTACTACAGATGTATGGAACTAAGGGGCAGAAAAACAAAAGTACAAAGAAGAGCAAACAATGTTATGATGACAAGGAGAAGGAAAAACATAACGGATAGATGAAACTGAATAAAATAAATTTGGAAGTGGTGGAGAGACAGACAATAATGGAGGTGCTTGATTCACAACCCGAACCACAAAGGTGGAAACAAGCAATGAAGATTAATATACCTGTCTCAGAATAGAGTGAGAATTGAATCCTGCCTAAAACAGTTCTAATCCAAATCCCAAAAAGATCCTTCTCCTATTTCCAAAAAAACATCCACTCCAAGACCTGAATGAATTCCTTACTTCCAGTGTTGTCTCCCAATGCTTCCTGAAAAATATCACCATAACTCAAAACCTTACTCCAGTTGAGTCCAAAGCTATCCATGACCATTCTATCATTATCCTCCCTGCACAAATATGCTCTACTGTTGTAATACTTGACCACACGGAGTATAACACTTTGTGGCATGTCAAATAAACCAATACACCCACCTCTACCAACTGGAACCCTCTACCTTACTGACAATGTAATCTTACTTAACACAAACATTCCAGATACAAATGACCTCTCAGCTAAAGAGCACCTTCTCTCCCAATGCTCTCTGGAAATTGTCCCTAAAATGTTATTTATCACCACTCTAGCAAACATCAGCCTTACCCATAGATACTGAGCATTTGAGGCCAGACCTGTAAACAAACTGAGGGGAACCAGGGCTGTCATATTGTATGTGAACCTTTTCATGGTTGGCACTGAAGAGGCAGCTTTCAAAAAGTCAGAAATAGGGACCCCTGGATCAGTAAAGATTTTCAATGTGACCTTTATGGTCTGGACTCACACCACAAAATAAATAAATAAATAAATAAATAAATTCCCCCACTTCCGGCAAAAGCTTAACACATCTTTACCCAAGTCTAATTCACTTGGTCATTTTCCACATCCAAAGCCATCTCCCTTACTGCTGATCTCCACTTCACGGAATCTCACAGGTAATCCTTTGTGTATACAAAATGCACCGATAAAAAACAATAAATATTTCACAGTTGCCACCCCTTCCACACCAAACATTCTACTCTTTAGACCCTATGTATCATTAGCAAATGTAGCTGCTCCATCACCAAATACCACAACATCTTAGCAATAAGCTCTCCCAGACTTTCCTCTCACTCTTCAAAACACCCAGAAACATCCCATTTGTCACCCAGTACTACACATGGCCTCAAATGTCTCAGTCCACTACTCTGCCTAGGCTGCAAGTTTCTCAAGAGATCTTTTTCACTTATATCCTTCCCATACCACCCACGACTGCCATCTATCATCTGCCCCCACCTACCTCCATCCCTCAGACTTCGTAACATCCTTGTCAAATCATATGACATTCCTAGACTATTACCCATAACCCAAGATTCCTACCATTTCAATCATTCTGTGTTCTAAAACCTGCCACATACAAACACCCATTACCATTTACTTACTCCAGCCGCACCACTGATAAATACCAGGTCAAAGACAGAGAACCATGTGAAACCAAGCAAGTTGTATTCAGTCAACAAGGATTCAATGCACAGTTTTTCATATACGTATGGCAATCATTAAACTGTCCATCTTGTGGATGCTCAGTACCCCTCTTTGGTGGATACTCTTTTTGCTATACTACATGGTTCAGGAAGTGCAAAATGGCTAAGCAGGGATGGCTAGAGAACAAATGTAAGGATGTAGAGGCGCATATCACTAGGGGTAAGATAGATACTGCCCACAGGAAAATTAAAGAGACCTTTGGAGAGAAGAGAACCACTTGCATGAGTATCAAGAGCTCAGATGGAATCCCAGTTCTAAGCAAAGAAGGGAAAGCAGAAAGGTGGAAGGAGTATATAGAGGGTCTATACAAGGGCAATGTTCTTGAGGACAATATTACAGAAATGGAAGAGAATGAAGACGAAGATGAAATAGGAGATATGCTACTGCGTGAAGAGTTTGACAGAGCACTGAAAGACCTAAGCCGAAACAAGGCCCCACGAGTAGACAACATTCCATTAGAACTACTGACAACCTTGCGAGAGCCAGGCCTAACAAAACTCTACCATCTAGTGAGCAAGATGTATGAGACTGGCGAAATACCCACAGACTTCAACAAGAATATAATAATTCCAATTCCAAAGAAAGCAGGTGTTGACAGATGTGAAAATTACCGAACTATCAGTTTAATAAGCCACCGCTGCAAAATACTAACATGAATTCTTTACAGACGAATGGGAAAACTGGTAGACGCCAACCTCGGGGATGATCAGTTTGGATTCTGTAGAAATGTTGGAATACATGAGGCAGTACTGACCCTATGACTTATCTTAGAAAAAATAGATTAACGAAAGGAAAACCTAAGTTTCTAGAATTTGTTGACTTAGAGAAAGCTTTTGACAATGTTGACTGGAATACTCTCTTTCAAATTCTGAAGGTGGCAGGGATAAAATACAGGGTGCGAAAGGCTATTTACAATTTGTACAGAAACCAGATGACAGTTATAAAGAGTTGAGGGGCATGAAAGAGAAGCCGTGATTGGGAAGGGAGTGAGACAGGGTTGTAGCCTGTCCCCGATGTTATTCAATCTGTATATTGAGCAAGCAGTAAAGGAAACAAAAGAAAAATTTGGAGTAGGAATTAAAATCCACGGAGAAGAAATAAAAACTTTGAGGTCCGCTGATGACACTGTAATTCTGTCAGAGACAGCAAAGGACCTGGAAGAGCAGCTGAACGGAATGGACAGTGTCTTGAAAGGAGGATACAAGATGAACATCAACAAAAGCAAAACAAGTATAATGGAATGTAGTCAAGTTAAGTCGGGTGATGCTGTGGGAATTAGATTAGGAAATGAGACGCTTAAAGTAGTAAATGAGTTTTGTTATTTGGGGAGCAAAATAACTAATGATGGTCGAATTAGAGAGGATAAAAAATGCAGAGTGGCAATGGCAAGGAAAGCGTTCCTGAAGAAGAGAAATTTGTTAACATCGATTACAGATTTAAGTGACAGAAAGTCCTTTCTGAAAGTATTTGTATGGAGTGTAGCCATGTATGGAAGTGAAACATGGATGATAAATAGTTTAGGTAAGAAGAGAATAGAAGCTTTCGAAATGTGGTGCTACAGAAGAATGCTGAAGATTAGATGGGTAGTTCACATAACTAACGAGGAGGTATTGAATAGAATTGGAGAGAAGAGAAATTTGTGGCACAACTTGACAAGAAGAAGGGATAGGTTGGTAGGGCACATTCTGAGGCATCAAGGGATCACCAATTTAGTATTGGAGGGCAGTGTGGAGGGTAAAAATCGTAGAGGGAGACCAAGAGATGAATACACTAAACAGATTCAGAAGGATGTAGGTTGCAGTAGGTACAGGGAGATGAAGAAGCTTGCTCACAGGATAGAGTAGCATGGAGAGCTGCATCAAACCAGTCTCAGGACTGAAGACCACAGCAACAACAACATTTGATCTTACATTTCTCTCTTTTTGGTTTTCTCCCATCCCCATATCCTTTTCCATTCGCCTCCTACTACTTAATTGTACTATTCACTTCATGTCATCCTAATGTTTCTTTATTTCTCACCTAGTCCTATAAAAATGTAAATGTCATGTGACTAGGGCCTCCTGTCAGGTAGACCATTCACCGGGTGCAAGTCTTTCGATTTGATACCACTTCGGCGACTTGCGCATCGATGGGGATGAAATGATGATGATTAGGACAACACACCACTTGGTCCCTGAGTGGAGAAAATCTCTGACCCAGCCAAGAATCGACCCGGGCCCTTAGGATTGACATTCTGTCGTGCTGACCATTCAGCTACCAGGGGGTGGACACTTAGTCCTATCATCTTTATAGATGCTGCCACAGTGCTTGCCAATGTACTATCTTTGACAAGCAACTTTCCCACTTCCTATTAGTCTCCTCTCGTCTTCACCACAAATGAGTCCCTCTCATATTGAGGTATTGAGTGATCTGCTTCTCCTTTCTACCTTTTCTCAGCCTACCCCTCTTTCTTTACTGGGGAATGAACTCTCACTTCTCTGAAAACTAAGATAGGTCTTGTTCCTCCTACATTTGTATGTGGCAGAATTTTGCCTCCTGCAAGTAAGTATTGGCCAGCCATTCTGTGTCTGTAATCACACAAACTTTTTATTTTTGGGCTATTTAGAAAAAATGTGCCTTCAGGAAAAAGGCAAAGAATGATGGTGATTAATAGACATTTTGGATGATTATAAGTTTAGTATATCATCAATAAGAGGGGGCAGCTCATGGAGTTCACACACACAGCCCGGAGTCATGATGACACTTTGTCAAAAGTTAATGGAATTTTCTGTTATGTGGGTCTTTGTGACATGCACCAATTGAATGCACGTGAGAGGTTGTGTTTCCTTGTTTTTATTTATTGTTTCCAACCAGGAACTTCCAACATTGAAAAATTTAACATTTTTTAAGCAAATAATTTATTGAGAAGAGTGTGGTATGACTCACATCATGTAAAACCTTGTAATGTAAACAGCATCCTTATTCTTCACTTGATAGAGAAATGCTTCCATCTATGGAGCACACAACCATTCAGAATTGGCATTACACTGAAATGTGGAGGGTCTTGGTCACAAATTAATTTAATGATATGTTTTGATACATCATCATCAAGACATAAAATGAAGTACAGAAATGAGCAATACAAAAGTGGAACATGTGGAGCCAGGTGCACTGAATGCTAGATGCCACATTGCCTACTTCATGATGCCCTGGATGTTGCACATGGTTCCACATATATGAGAGCTGTATTCTCAGTACCTTATGTGCCATTTTTGTACTTCATTCTATATCTGACTATGACATATCAAAATGTGTTAATAAATCAGTTTGTGACCAAGACCTTAAATAATTCATTGTTTGCCGATGATCATTACCAACAGCAGTAGCAGCAGCCACCATTTGGCATTCACTGTCGCATAACTTGAAACAACAAATTTTTATGAACATCAACTGCGGAATAATAATTACTATGTCTCTTTTATTAGCGATCCTTATCAGTAGAAAGTTAAGTGGAAAAAAGGGGGGGGAGGTGGGTGGGAGGGTGTAAAGCACATTCAGAATCGCCAGAAATGAGAAACAGACCTCAGTGCTTACACATGATAAGTAATGGATTGTAGCATAACAGATTATCTGAACAATGAAAATTCTCTGCACTGTTTTTAAACCATAATCAACACAACAACAGGTTTTCGTCTTCTCTGCTTACAACAAAACAAGTACAGCGCAGCAAATGAACACTCACAGTATATTTCCGTGTGAGAAGAATCCCATAAAAAAAGCACTGCACTCTGATGATAACGTACTTCTTCAGCCAGTCTAGGAAGAAATTGCGAGATTCAATAATAGCTGGAAACCTCTGGAACAAATAAAATACTATCTCAGTAAACAGTACATAAATATGATTAAAAACACTATTTAAAATAATAATATTATGAAAAGGATAATTGTTATCACCATGTAGTGCAGATGCTGACTTACAGACAGGCACAACGAAAAGACTGTCAGGAAGTGAGCATTTGGTCAACAAGGCCTTCGTCAACAATAGAAACACACACACACACACACACACACACACACACACACATGCACACGCATATAAACATGCATGCATGCACACAAACACGCGCACACACGCACGCATGCACACGCGCGCGCGCGCACACACACACACACACACACACACACACACACACACACACACACACACACACACGTGACCACAGTCTGTGGCGGCTAAGGCAAGACCTCCTGGTCTGGCCTCAGCCACCATAAACTGTGATCATATGTGTGTGAGTCGTGTTTGCATGAGCATGTGTGTCTGTGTGATGTCTATCTTCAAGGAAGGCCTTGTTGGCTGAAAGCTCACTTTCTGACAGTCTTTTCTTTGTGCCTATCTGTGACTCAGCATCTCCGCTATATGGTGAGTAGCAACTATCCTTTTCATAATATTGTTACATTCCATCCTGGATTTTCCATTTTATATTTAAAATAATGAAACATTGTAGTAGAAAAGCATGGAAGAGCACAAAAAACTACAAAAACAGAGGTCGAGAGAGGTAATTTGGTATTAGGAAGACGGGATTATTCTAAGAAAAACATTTAAGTTGCTGTATTAGGAACCAACATGTTGAAACAAAAGTAACTGAGAAATGCACTCTTCCTTTAATTTTACGCATTGTGTGAATCTGTGCCGTGCCTTATGATTAAATGAAGTTCTGGGGTATGAAGTCCACCTTCAGTCACATTGCATTTCTACATCATTATATACAGGGTGAGTCACCTAACGTTACCGCTGGATATATTTCGTAAACCACATCAAATATTGACGAACCGATTCCACAGACTGAACGTGAGGAGAGGGGCTAGTGTAATTGTTTAATACAAACCATACAAAAGTGCACGGAGGTATGTTTTTTAACACAAACCTACGTTTTTTTAAATGGAACCCCGTTAGTTTTGTTAGCACATCTGAACATATAAACAAATACGTAATCAGTGCCGTTTGTTGCATCGTAAAATGTTAATTACATCCGGAGATATTGTAACCTAAAGTTGACGCTTGAGTACCACTCCTCCGCTGTTCAATCGTGTGTATCGGAGAGCACCGAATTACGTAGGGATCCAAAGGGAACGGTGATGGACCTTAGGTGCAGAAGAGACTGGAACAGCACGTTACGTCCACATGCTAACACCTTTTTATTGGTCTTTTTTTACTGACGCACATGTACATTACCGTGAGGGGTGAGGTACACGTACACACGTGGTTTCCGTTTTCAATTACGGAGTGGAATAGTGTGTGTCCCGGCATCTCAGGCCAATAGATGTTCAATGTGGTGGCCATCATTTGTTGCACACAATTGCAATCTCTGGCGTAATGAATGTCGTACATGCCGCAGTACATCTGGTGTAATGTCGCCGCAGGCTGCCACAATACGTTGTTTCATATCCTCTGGGGTTGTAGGCACATCACGGTACACATTCTCCTTTAACGTACCCCAAAAAAGAAGTCCAGAGGTGTAAGATCAGGAGAACGGGCTGGCCAATTTATGCGTCCTCCTCGTCCTGTGAAACGCCCGTCGAACACCCTGTCAAGGGTCAGCCTAGTGTTAATTGCGGAATGTGCAGGTGCACCATCATGCTGATACCACATACGTCGACGCGTTTCCAGTGGGACATTTTCGAGCAACGTTGGCAGATCATTCTGCAGAAACGCGATGTATGTTGCAGTGCTCTCCGATACACATGATCGAACAGCGGAGGAGTGGTACTCAAGCGTCAACTTTAGGTTACAATATCTCCGGATGTAATTAACATTTTACAATGCAACAAACGGCACTGATTACGTATTTTTTTATACGTTCAGATGTGCTAACAAAACTAATGGGGTTACATTTAAAAAACGTAGGTTTGTGTTAAAAAACATACTTCCGTGCATTTTTTGTATGGTTTTTATTAAACAATTACACTAGCCCCTCTCCTCACGTTCGTTCTATGGAATCGGTTCGTCAGTATTTGATGTGGTTTACGAAATATATCCAGCGGTAACGTTAGGTGACTCACTCTGTATACTCTGCAAGTAAGCATAAAATGCTTGATGGGGCATATATCTTGTACCACTACTAGTCACTGCCTTTTCTGTTCCACTTGTCTTGCAAATGGAATGAGAAAAAAATGACTATCTACATGGTCTATGTACAAGCCCTAATTTCTCATGTTGTCTTTGCAGTCCTCATGCAAAATGTATGTTGGCAGCAGTACAATCATTCTGCAGTCAGCTGCAAATGCTGGTTCTCTAAATTTTTCACAACAAGAACGTCACCTTCCCTCCAGTGATTCCCATTTGAATTCACAAAGTATATCCACAATGCTCACATTCTATTGAACCTAATGGTAACACAAATCTAGCAGCGCGCCTCACAACTGCTCCAAGATTTTCATTTAATCTGGCTTGGTGGGAATCCCAAACACTCAAATACTACTCAAGAAAGGTTCCCACTACTGTCCTGCACACGGTCCTTTTCATAGATGAGCCAAATGTTCCTAAAATTCTCCCTATAAACCGGTCACACTTTTGTATTTCCCACTTCTGTCCTGTTCACTGCATCAAGCAGCACACCACTAGTACTGTATTCAAACATTACAAGATTGTTTTTGGTACACATCTGAATTAACTTAAATTTTGTATAGCTAGAGCAAGCCGCCATTCATCACACCAAATACGAATTCTGCCTAAGTTATCTTATATTTTTCCACATTCACTCAATGGTGATACTTTCATATACTACAGCATCATCAGCAAACAGTTGTACACTGCAGTTCACACTATCTGACAGAGCATTCACCTTTATAGAGAACAAGAGGGATCCTATCACACACCCTTGGGGCACTCCTGACAATACCTTTGTCTCTGATGAAAACTTGCCCTTGAGGACAACATACAGGACTCTATTACCTAAGAAGCCTCCAAGCCACTCACATATCTGGAAATCTATCTGGTACGGTTGGACCTCCGTTAACAGTCTGCAATGAGGCACCATGTTGCACGTTTTTCAGAAAGCTAGGAATACAGAATGTGCTTGTTGCTCTTCATCCATGGTCCGCAGGATATCATGTGACAAAAGGGCAAGCTTAGTTTTATAGTCTGTAGCTTAATAATAAAGGTATGTGTTAGCAGACTTACAAATGTATTGCTTGCTCTGCAAAAAATATTTTATATGAAATATTACTGAGTAGCATTCAAATAAATGGCATAAAAGACAATGATGAGCCAAAACATTATGCCATGTGTTTAACAGTGTGTTGGTCCACTACAGAATGCAAGAAAACAGTGGTTCTGCATGTCATGAATTCAACAAGTCCTTGGTAGTTTTCAGAGGTATGTAGCACTGGATGATTATGCACAGGTCACATAATTCCTGTTAGTTAGGGGCCAGTTGTTTCTGGGCATGGAGCTTGTGCTGATAGCATCCTAGATATGTTCCCTCAGGTTCAGATCAGGCAAATTTTGTGGCCACGACATTAACGTGAATTCACTTATCATGCTCCTCAAATCACTGTAGTGTGACTCTGGCCTTGTGACATGGACAGTTTTCAAGCTGAAAGACATTGCTGCAGTGGGGGAATATATCAAGTATGAAGGGACGCAAATGATCTGCAATAATGTTCCCTTATTCCACAGCTGTCATGGTGCCTACAACTACTAGCACAGGTCCCAAAGAATCACTAGTTCTTCACAGCATAATATTGCATGTGCCCAGGGAGCACTTCAAATTTTGAGCAGCTGATTGATAGTTTCATGCTGAATAATGGCATTTGTTGCTTCTAAGCCCACTAGTTCTCATACACAACTGAAATTAAAAGGAGCCAGTAGCAAAACTAACACTGTGGTAATAACTGGTATTGTTATTGAGCTTTAGTGATGTAGTGGATCACAGATATTAATTTTTTTATTACTCGTGAATGGGTGCCCACAGGGTAAAGGACTGCAGGCTGTGATAATACCTGGGACCCTAACCTACACACCTGCATATGTTGTTTCAAAGAGTCTCATTGTAAGGGAAGCAATATCAAGAATTCCTACAATCAAGAACAGCAATTTTACACATACAAACAAAATTATTACTTTAAAGTATCAAAAGCAGAAAACAGTCTCTGTCACAAGTGTTTTATTATTAACGACAAGTTTTGCACAGTTAGCACGTCTTCAGATAATCTGTAATTAGTAATGACTAATCTCGTAACATCACAGTTTATTTGCAAACCTATCTAGCACTAATCAATGGGATAGCTAATATCAGAGACATATTTTGGACAAACAAGTGATGTTAAAATATGGTTTCAGGAGCACTTTCTTGCAAAAAGGGCACTGTAAAGAATAACTCTTCTTTCTCTGAACATATTAGCGCTTATGGCCATTGTGAAAGCATGCTCAAGTCTCCCCAAATCCTACATGTAGCACCTAATGGGAAAGAATTAACCCTGAAAGAGTTTGAGATAAGCGAATCTCTCAACTCAGAAAACTAAGCTTTAATGACCGATCAACTGGTCAAATTGGTCAAAACCAAATTTTTTGTGATACTATGATGTTAGCTTTGTCAAAATATAAATAGTTTCTTCTCTTCTTTTTTGTGACTGTTGGGTCTGCGCATCATTTTTGCTGCATTTGTCTTCTACCACCATGGCCTCATATTCGATTTCCACATTACCTCAATATTTTTTAAGCTTTTGTGTTTTTTAACTCTCCTTTCCATACTGTGTTTTTTAACTTCCTGCCTTCCACGTGTTTACCATCTCCTTCCTTCTCATCCCGTCTGGTAATCTGCCCTAATCGGGGCAATTTTTTCAAACTCTCTCCATTTCCTAAAACCCAGCAGTCCTTTTCCTTCACCTCTCTTCCATACTCTTAAACCCTTTTGACAGAAGAAAGAGGCACTTGCTCAGAAAGCTTGAAAATGTCAGTACCTTTATATGTGTTTTCTCCTGCCGCCACTTTATGAGTAGGTTTTTGATCTATGCAATTATTTTATATTTTCAAAAAAGAAATCAATTTAGAAAGAAGAAGGGTAATTGGGCTTTGTGGTTGCATCCTTTTTTATTCAACAAAATTTCCAGTTCACAGGTGTACTGCCGGTCCACAGTGTCCAACGGCCACAATATTTCGGCAATCAGACATGTCGCCATCGTCAGGTGCTCTGACGAACTGAGCTCCTGAGTGTGGGTGGCCGTCTTAAATCCCCTCCCCCCTCGCAAGGCATTCTCTCCGCGGTCCGTGCCCACAAGTCAGCAGTTGTTGAGATGCTGTCGTCGGCGTCTGTGGTGGCGTCGGTGCAATTGCCTCATCCATCCTAGTTGCCCGTTCGTTTCCTTTGCTGAGTATCTTTTTAATTAGACTCAATGCTGGTTCCCATGCACTGCTGAGGTTGTAGCCACAATCTCGGTTGCTGAGTCCCCCCTGGAACAAATTTTGATAGCCTCTCTAATGACGCTGTCCCAGTGTTTAGATGTCTGTGCCAAGACCCTGGTATGTTGGTAGTCCATTTCGTGATTTTCAAACAAACAGTGCTCTGTGACCGTCGACTTGTTGGGGTACCAAAGTCGAGTGTGCCTCTGATGTTCTCAGCAACGATCTTCGATGGTGCGCATTGTCTGTCCAATATAAATCTTCCCACATTGACACAGAATCTGGTATACACCGGCCTTCCACAAACCGAGATTGTCTTTGACACTTCCCAATAATGCTCATGTTTTATTTGGTGGGTAAAAGACAGTTCCTATTCGGTGTTTCCTCAATATTCGTCCTAGTTTCTCTGATAGTGCTCCAGTATACGGTATATAGGCAGTGGCTATCTCTCTCTCCCTGACTTCTTCCATCTCCACGCACTGTACTGTAGAGGTGGGGTGGAGAGCGCATCTGATCTGTCATTCCGATTACCCGTTTGTTTTCTACG
This sequence comes from Schistocerca piceifrons, assembly GCF_021461385.2. Taxonomy (NCBI): domain Eukaryota; kingdom Metazoa; phylum Arthropoda; class Insecta; order Orthoptera; family Acrididae; genus Schistocerca; species Schistocerca piceifrons. The sequence continues at coordinate 475,243,574 of NC_060142.1, read as the reverse complement.
TTATGCGGATGACACATTCATGATCTGGTCCTATGGAAGGGACAAGCTCCTAGACTTCCTTACACATCTAAACTCCACACATCCGAACGTAAAATTCACTATGGAGACCGAAGCAGGAGGAGGATTACCATTCCTGGACGTAATGGTCAGAAGAAGAGCGGATGGCACCCTGGGCCATGGGTTTCAGGAAGAAAATGCACACCAACCTGTATTTGCATGCAGATAACTGCCACCACCCTGAGCAGAGGAATGGGGTGCTAAAAACACTGGTGCACAGTGCGCACACCATCTCTGACGCAGAGAGTCTGCTCCAAGAGCTGGAACACCTCAAGATTGTATTCTGGAAAAACGGGTACTTGGAATGGCAGATCAGACTCGCTATCCGCCCCACCTCTACAGTACAGTGTGTGGAGATGGAAGAAGTCACGGAGAAAGAGATAGCCACTGCCTATATACCGTATACTGGTGCACTATCGGGGAAAATAGGACGAATATTGAGGAAAAACTGAGTAGGAACTGTCTTTTGCTCACCAAATACAATACGAGCATTATTGGGAAGTGTCAAAGACGATCTCGGTTTGCGGAAGGCCGGCATATACCGAATTCCGTGTCAATGTGGGAAGACTTATATGGGACAGACAGCGCGCACCATTGAAGATCGTTGCCGAGAACATCAGAGGCACACTCGACTTTGGTACCCCAACAAGTCAGTGGTCGCAGAGCACTGTTTGCTTGAAAATCACGAAATGGACTACCAACATACCACGGTCTTGGCACAGATATCTAAATACTGGGACTGCGTTGTTAGGGAGGCTATCGAAATTTGTACTTGGGACGGACTCATCAACCAAGATTGCGGCTACAACCTCAGCACGGCATGGGAACCAGCATTGAGTCTAATTAAAAAGACGTTCAGCAAAGGAAACGAATGTGTGACTAGGACAGATAAGGCAATTACACCGACGCCACCACAGACGCCGACGCCAGCGTCTCAACGACCGCTGATGCATGGGTGCGGACCACGGAGAGAACGCCTCGTGAGGGGAGTGGACTTAAGACGGCCACCCACGCTCAAGAGCTCAGTTCGTCAGCACACCTGATGATGGCGACATGTCTGATCGCTGAAATATTGTGCTCGTTGGACACTATGGACCGGCGGTACACCCGTGGACTGTTCCAGCAAGAAATACGCTGGGAGAAACTGAAGAATCATAAAATTTCCAGTATTTCATATAAGCAATTGGTCTGAGAAATGCTAAAACCGATGCAAATACAAAAGAGCGTATACCAGTTACAACTTGACTGGTGATCACCCAGTTTTTAGCTACTGGTAATTCATACAGAAGTTTAATGTCTTCCTTTAAAGTTCATTATTCTTCAATAAGCCTCATGGTACCAGATGTATGCAATGATTTGGAAGGACTGAAAGATTTTTCTATGGGAAATTATCAATAAGAGGACAATTTTTGTTCACCAGCACACACCACTGTTTACACTATCAATTCCTGCTTCTGGTATGTCTCAAGACAGTATGAAACTCATGCCATCAAATGCAAATCGTGTGGGTGAAAAGTCACCTGCACTTCCACTCTTCACTCCAAGTTCACCTGCAACAGATTGTCAATTGTTTTTTCAGATGCAATTTTTGTATATATTACTTTTGACATCGCATAGCTCTGTTTGTAGGTGAATCACATTTACAAAATTCATTGCTCTCTGGTTTTTCCACTTCTCCATTGCTGCACACAACAAACAACTATTAAACACATGGCTATGTGCAGGCACACAAACTTTCGAACAAAAGCAAAACAATATTATTTTTGCTCAGACACGGACGGTAGTGCTGTTAGTGAGATGAGGAGGAAGCAAAGGTAAGAGCGAGGGAGAAGCATTTACAGGCAAGGAGCAGGACAGATATTGCCCCGCAATATGAAATATTCTCCACCCTTGGTGGACAAGACCAGCAACCTCTTGGCAACTACCTGCATCAGCAATATCGTCCAGCCATACCACAAAATTGTGATCTATTGCAGCCACACTGCAGCAATGCTGATGGTCACACTGTTGCGGCCAAGCATTGTCATAAAATACGCCTCATCCAAAACATCTTCCGTCGTTAAAAAAACTGTTAAACTGAACATGACACAAAATGTTTTTTAACAATCCTAAATGAGAGATAAAATCAGTAACAAATGGGTAAGGTTTTGAGGTTCATCACCATGGGAAGTAAGACCACATTTTAATTAATATGCTTTTTATCAACTGTTCTCAAAAAGTTATTTAAATTTTATTTAAGTACATCTGAATACATGATGCTAACATGCAACACCTCAACTCATGAATAAAATATTTGAAAAGATCAATTATTGCGAACAGTCTATGTAAAATCTTTGGATTACATCCACCAACTCCAGATTAATTCCCAACAGTGATAGACTGCCCAAAAGTCAATATTCCAATTTTCCATTTAAACAAACCATACATTCCTACTTTAAAATTCCAGCTACACATAACAACTCAGTAGATTAAGGTGCAAACCTTATAACAGAAATAAAATTTCAGACGTATGAATGACCCTTTTGTGCTACACCATGGTGCAAAATTTACGGTCGACCCGAAAATTGGCAACAGTCGTCGCAGGCTTACATGAAAATTCTATTTTATTTTCTAAACACCCTACGGCTAGGTTCAGAATTGTGCAGACAACACAAACTCATGCACATCTCATGTACTACAGTAGTGTATATATACTTATGACAGGCGCAGCAATTAGAATTTCCTGGTTAATGAAACAAGGGAGCAGCGCCATACATTAAAAAAGGCAGTAACATATGGTATGGTAGTGCTTTGTTGATATGGCTGTATCCACCGGTATTCAGGTTTTATGGTTACCTATATTGTTTTCTAACTAAACATATATTGTATCTAACTTTGTGAAGAAGAAGTAGTTATTACCATGGAAAAGAGGAAACAAACACAGTCATGAAGCGAGTGTAGCTGGTGACAAAGTGCGAAGGACAATGTGAATGTTCCCTGGGTGCACGAAAAACAAATTGAAGTTTGTCAGACAGAATCAGCCAATAGCAATAGTGTTCAGCTTCTATCATCTTTCTGCTCTGCTAAAAGGAAAGGCAATAATGCCGTACCAGCATTCCAAAATAAAAGGAAATGTAATAAAAACTGGTCAAGCCATTTTGAGTGGCTACTGTATGATGATACAACAAAAGCTTGCATCTTGCAAATTTTATGCACACATGTAAACTAGTAATGTGGACCAGCAGTTGGTAAAAACGTTTTCTGCATAAAAAAGTCCTTTGTTCTGCATACTCAGAATAAAGAGCACCATGAAAATGTTGCTTATGTAAAGGCAATCAAATGTTCCACAGAATCATCAATGGCCAGATGCATTAAAAAATGAATAGTCAAATGTTTTCCTACCACCTTACATAGGCATGAGAAGCCATTTTAAAGACTGTGCACCTTCTGTGTTTGGCAGGAAAATTAAATGTGACTGTGTAGTGCAAAGAATTTATTCATTTTATAGCGGATAGACAGAAGCAGGTTCTCATACACAATTTAAAGAACTGTAAATACCTCAGCCTTCTAACTGATGGATCCACTGATCGATCACGCAAATGTGTACATTACAAGCATGGATGCAAATCATAGCCATAACAAGGAGGACATTTTAAGTGTAACAGAGGTACCAGTCTCCACTTCCTCTGGTTATTTCACAGCTTTAACAGATTATTTAGATATGATCATACACCCAAGTGAATACAAAGAAAATGTTATATTATAAGCTTAGGTACTGATAGCGCTGCAAATATAGTTGGGCACAAATCAGGATTAGCTGTGGAAATGAAAGTTCTTTACACGAAACTGGGAAGTATTCACTGTCTCACACACCACTTGCAGTAAGATATGTTGAATGCCTGTGAACATCTCAAAACATTTAACTCTGTGGTTAGAAATATTTTCAAATTCTACTATGAATCAACAAAAAAGACTTCAGATGTTGAGAGAAACCGCACAAGTTCTAGGAGAATTTTTTTGTAAATTCAGTGATATCTACAGTGTCAGCTGGTTAGTCAACACAGAGAGTGTAATTCAAGCTCTCTCGAACTACGGAAAGCTGTTGTGACCCACCTTGAACACGCAGGCTATGGAAATGATGATGACACTGCTAAAACTAAGGATTTCCTGAAAAGTCTAAAGCAATTTAAATTTGTTAGGCTTCTCTACTTCCTGTTGGGACTTCTACTGGAAATTGAATCTATTAAGTGTGTCACTAGATAATGAGGAACTCCTCATTTCATTCCTGATAAAAGCTGCATGCTGCGTCTCAGTTTTGGAGGACCTGCAGTATACTGCTGGACCAAGTGAACAAAGGTTTTTGAACCAGGTATTCATTTCAGGAAAAATTAATGACATCCAGCTGACAAACATTCAAACTGGGGAGCAATAGTACCAAACTGTAACAGGTAACTTAATAAAAAATGCAAAGGTGCAAATGACAGAAAGGCTGTCTCGTCAGATGATATTACCTCTCTGCATGTTTTTGACATCTTGAGCTGCCCTCACAAAGATAAAATTCTTCAATTTGGAAATGAAGAAATAAAAAAAAGCTCTTTGGTTACTTGAATCCAACACTCTTTGATGAGAAAGTGGATGTTCTATTAGCAGAATGAGCACATACAAACTATTGTTTCATGTGAGAGAGGTTTCAGCTGTCACAATAGGGGAGGGGGGGGGGGGGGGGGGAATCTACGTACAGGACTCGGCTGAAGACACACTGGAGGATATGCTGGTGATATCTGATCTCTGAGTCTGATCTAAGAGCTGCCACTGATAAGTGACTGCAGAAAGATGACATTATACAAACATGAAGTGCTATACCACTAAACTATGGTATCAGTATGTATTTACGTTTGCAATGCCTATGTTGAACCTTTGTATTCTATCAAACAATTTGATATAGTGTTATGTACAAGGATACTGTTCGAACAGTTTGTCAGACAAGACGGGTGGGGGGGGGGTTATTTTATCATAATCAGATGAAGGGGTTGAAGCAACCCAAGTTGTTAGAATGGCTAGTGGCTTCAGAATAGAAATTTCATGCCCTGTGCTAGACTGAGAATGTTTTACCTTTCTCTCGTAAAGAAGCTACTAAAGTTGATGGTAAAAGGGCAATAGAAGAGGGTGTATGTCACCTGATGAAACAGTAAGTCATTAGGCCATTCAGCACTGCCACTGGCTGTGACATTCTGCCTGGCTTATACGCATGTGCACGTTTATGTTATCCCTGTTACAACAAATGGTGTTTATGTAGTGGCACATGTTACCAGTTATTGCTGAAATGGAATAATCGACAAAGATCATTATACAGTAATTTAAATATAATATCTTTATCATAACTTAGTCCATCTGAGTGCAGGAACTTTGCAACAAGCTTAATGTTGTTGCTGATAACTGTAGTTCACAATTCTTTGAATTTTTCATATGTAACTGTTAAATGATAAGGACATTTTAGGACTATAATCATAATCATGTAAATGACGACAGATCACAACGCAGAAAATGTATGAGGCACTAAGCATCAGAGGCACACAGAGAAAGGATGCTAGAGGCTTGATAGCAAGTGCGCGTGCACACAAATGCAACAAATATATGAGGCACTGAGATGAGAAACACACACAGAAAGGATGCTAAGCTTGACAGCACGCACTTGCGTGGGCGCGTGCGCACACGGGCACACGTGCACACACACACACACACACACACACACACACACACACACACACATACAGACACAAAGGGTTGGTAAACATTACCTCAAATGCCTTTTCTAATCTGGAAACATTCACATCTATTTCTGAAAATTTTGCTGTCTTCTCATTCAATGCCTTAACAATTTCTTCTTTGGTACTCTTCTCTTGTTGCTCAAAATTTCTTATGTACTCTTTTATGTTTGTCAGTTCATCATTAATTGCATGACTAGACCTGAAAAAACAAGTAACTATGGAATTAACAGTTGTACATTTTCTTCTATAGAGGTCAAACATCACACACTGTTTAACCAGTAAACTAGTTCTGAAGTTTCATTCACTTTGGGGGAAAAATATTACATAACACATGCCTCTGTCAGGCACTTAAATGTGATTTGCAGAGTATCCATGTAGATGTAGATGGGAGGAGGAAAGTATAAGTACACCATTACAATGGCACATCAAGACAGTAACTGAACACACACATAAAAAAGGATGCAACCACATATATGGAACTGACTCTCACTATCTGCCTGGTCTGAACATATCACTATTTTTTATTAACAGTTCTATTTCTTCTCATTCTTTGTATGCTTTCTATCAGTTCTCATTCTTCACTTCACAGTTATATGAACAGCAGTAGAATCTGGTACCAACCCCTTCCATCTCTGACTCTTTTGGTCACATATGTTGTACGCAAAATAGGCAACTGTTTGTATAATTTGCATGATGCTTAATGTGTGTGACATTGACATTCTTCTGACAAACACAGTATGCTGTGGAAGAAACGTAACTCATGTGGCAATGTTACTTGTTAAACAATGGAAAATCTTGTTTGGAATATCAACAATTGTGTGTGAATGTGTGTCATTTCTTTTCTTTTCTTTTCTGAAGAAGGGTTTTGCTGATAGCTTAGTGTGTAACAGTCTTTTCGTTGTGCCTGTCTGCAACTCAACATTCATCTTTACAGTGAGTAGCAATCTATCTTTTTCATAATTGTTAATGTTACTTCTTGTGCATTTAAGAAGTTTCCCATGCATCAGCACTTGGCAGATGTCCTAGTGTAATACTGGCTACAGGAAAAATTTTTGGGAGGATGGGATGGCCCATACATCCTGGCTTCCAAAAAGTTGGTATTAGTTGCTAAGTCGGTACACCTGTGAAGACTCACACAGAGATGCTTTCCAGTACTCCTGTCACAAGAAAATCTACCACATGGGTGCATCACCCATCTAGAGGATTTTCTCAAGAAAAGGCTATAATATTAGAATGTTTATTCTTAATGTACATCTTTTATGGGGTTGCATTATGTGTATGACTATTAATGAGTTTACATGATGGCTGGCATTAAGCTGCCAGCTCTGCTGTAAGTGGTCACTTTCCATTTGGGGATTCCCAGGGTTAAGTTTCCAGTCATGGGGTGGTAGCAACTATTTCTTCTCATTACATTGTTATTTGGTCTTGATTTCATTACAAGAACATTGTCTGAAATGCCACTGCAGATTCGACACCTCGCTAATTGGTACACTGTATCTCTGTTAATCATACATAAATGGACGTCAGCTTCCTCTTCTACTATACTGCAGCACAAAATGGAACTGAAAGAATGTATATTTTCAGAAATTTCTTACTCAAATTTAGTCCTACATTTGATATTAGTATACTTTATTTTCAGCAGAAATGCCCCCCTTGTCTTTGCTAGTCAGCTTCTTATATCCTCCTGGCTTTCTCCATCACATATTGTTTTGCTTCCAAGCTAGTATAATTCCTTTATTTCATCTGCTACTTGTCCCCAGTTTTGATTTTAAGTTTATCATTCATCTCATTTCTGCAACTCCCTGTTACTTTAGTCTTTCTTTAATTTACTTTCAGACCATTTTCTGTATTCTGTCTGTTTCATTCAACAGACCCTATAATTCTTCCCCACTTTAACTGAGGGTGGCAATGTTTATAGCAAATCTCATCACTCATACCCTTTCACCCTGAATTTTAATCTTGCTCCTTAATCTTTCTTTTATTTCTGCCATTATTTCTTCAAAGCACAGGTTGGACAACAGAGGAGAAAAAGGCTGAACCATTCTTTATCTCCTTTCTAATCCAAGCATTTCTCTCTTCTTCTTTAATTCTTATTGTTCTCTCTCAATTCTAGTACTTATTGTATATTACTCACACTTCCCTACAGGTTATGCCCATTATTCTGATAATTTCAAACATCTTGAACTATTTTATGTTGTCCGATTCATTTTTTAGATCTACACACCCTATCAAGAGCACTGTCAGAATTGCCTGTTTGGTGCCTTTACCTCTTTCTAAAGTCAAATTGATAACTAACACATCATCCATTTTCTTTTCCATTCTTCTAAATGTTATTCTTGTCAGCAACGTGGATGCACAAACTGTAAAGCAGATTATGTTATACTTCTCCCATTTATCTGCCTTTTGATTGTGGGATGATGATATTCTGAAACTCCATTGGTTCGGACAGAGTCCGTTATACACACTTTAAGGAAAGAAAAGTATAGCTTATGTGCTTATTTTACATTTAATAATGGATCACACATGTTGTACAATCTTCAGTTTAGCACATGGTTAGTTTTAATGTTCAAAATGTTCACTGTTGGCAGCTATACATGTAAAAGAATGACGAGCTGTCGACAAAACTATGTCAGTCAATATTATAGTGGAGATCGCTGCACATGTCGCTGTAATCTCCTGGCAAATTTCCTCCAGTGTGCATGGCTTACTTCAATAGATGTTATCTTTCACAGCTCCCCACAGGTATAAGTCCACAGGTGTTAGATCTGGTGACCGTGGAGGGAACTCAATGGGCCCTCTTCGTCCAATCCAATACCCCAGAAAATTGTAACCCAGGAAAGCTCATACGGCTAGGTGGTAATCCTGTTGGTAGAAGACCTCTCCAGCATCTCCAGAAACCACACGTATACCTGGCAAAATTGATGTGTGTCACATTTCCAGGTACATTTCTCCAGCGACAGCGGCATCAAAGAAAAAGGACCCTACTAAGCACCTAGATTATAGTACACACCACACATGAACTCCTGGTAGATTGACCACTTTATCCACATAAATACGCAGATTTTCCGGTGCCCAGTTCACACTGTTATGCCAATTTATGGTTCCATTAAGTTTAAATTGTGCCTCATCACTCCACACTACCTTCGTCACAAATTGTTCGTCACCAGTTACCATTTGCTGATGCCACTCACAAAATTGCATTCGGCGATCAGGATCATCATCATTAATCATGTGCAGTAATCGCGGAATGTAAACTTTCCACTTTGCAGCTTTTAGAATTCTTCATACACTTGAACTGCTAACCCCCACTTTATGTGCACATTGCATAGCAGACTTCTGTGGAGAATGAACAAAAGTTTCCAACGCGAGAGTCGATGAAGCAGGACCTGTAGCTGTATGATATCTTCCTGCTCTTCCTTTGTGAATATCACACATTTTTCCATGCAATTCAAACTTGTCAATGATACATTTAATTGTTAGGTGGGCTGGCTGTTCTGTTTCAAACTCCCACCTCCACAGACGTTGCACTTCAACGGCATTATCGAACTTGAAAAACCACTTCACAATAGATTTTCGTTGCTCAAATGAAAAGCGAGCTCAAAGCCATCTTGTTTTCACAATACCGAGATGAAAGTACTAACATCTGTTGAGCCAAAGGCAATACTACAACACACTTGTAACTCAAATTGAATGACAATATTGATATCTCGGCAGAGCTCGACTAAGAGTCTATACATTTTTCTGCCAAACTCTGTAAATTCCTTACAAAGACTTGATTAATCTTTTAGTTGTCACTTAAACCACAATGATTTTAGAAATTGTGACAGAATGTTATCTATCTCTTCTGTCTCTTTTGTTTACAAGTCTTCCAAAGCTCTGTCAGACTACACTAATGCTGGATCCTCTACACAAAAGCTATCAGTTTACTCTTTCCACCAATCTCCTCTCTCTTATCCATTTCAGAGTGGAATTTCTTTTGCACTCCTAATGTTGATGCCCTTACTTTTAATTTTATCAATTTTACTTGTGTGGAGTCACTGCCATCGATGCCACTGGAGCCGGTATCTGGTAACAACTGGTAGCACGTTAAGAGATTTCAACGGATGCCGATAGCTGTCACACAGGACAACAATGCAGGCAATGATGTGTGCCTGTTGGACTTGCCTCCACTGGCTGCCAACAAGGACAACCTCTGTAGACTGGATACAGGGCTGGTTTGTTGTGAGCTAGAGAGCAAACTACGTAGTGTCTTGGTGTTCCTATTGTGTGCCAAGTTTTGACATCTATTGCTGCGCATACTAGACTATGTTTATGGACTGTACTCCTGATTTGATCAAAGTTGAGTAAATATACATTTGCAGACTATTTGTGCACATTAATTACTTGCTCTCATCCAGACCTATAACAGTGACAGTATGCTGCTTCGCTACTCCTGGCCACCCACCTTCCTACGTTGATATCCCATAAAGATGTAACAACTTTCACTTTTCTACATGCTTAATTTGCCCTTATGACCATTAACTGCTTTTCGATTTCTTCACATTTTTGTTATTGCCATTTCACTCTATCTTCCCTCCACTTCACATTGATTTTATTTCTGAGTGACAATCTGCATTTACACTCTGCAAACCACCGTGAGGTGTGTGACTAAAGGGTACATATCATTCTACCAGTTATTAGGTTACTTCCTGTTTCATTCACATATGCAGTGCAGGAGGAATGACTGACTGAACACCTCTGTGAGTGTTATAATTGTTCTAATCTTATCTTCACAATCCCTAGATGAGTGGTACGTAGGGATTGTAATATATTCCTAAAGTAAACATTTAAAGCTGATTGTTGAAACTTTGTTAATACACTTTCTTGGGGTAGTATACATCTATCTTCAAGAGTTTTCCAGTTCAGTTCTCCCATGGATCAAACAAACCTGTGATCAGCAGAATGAAAAACCAGTCCGAAGTTGCAAATTTTACTTTTACTATGTGACGATGATTTGGAAATGGGTCTTGGCCTGAAACTAGTCTTCGAGTAAAAAAAAGTATAATTTGCAACTTTGGACTGGTTTTTCATTCTACTGATTAACAGAAGTTGCTGATCCACAGCTATTCCAGCATGCTGGAAATTCTTAAAAAGTTCGTAAACCTGTGATCATTCATGCTGCCCTTTTATGTATACGTTCAATATCCCTGTTAGTCCTATTTGGAACAGGTCCCACGTACTTGAGCAATATTCTAGAACTGCTTGCACAAGTATTTTATAAGCAATCTCCTTTGAAGGCTGATTGCACTTCCCCAGTATTCTACCAATAAACTGAAGTCTACCACCTGCTTTACCCATGTGATCATTACAATATTGCGAAAAGGATAGTTCCTACTCACCATATAGCACAGCTGCTGAGTCGCAGATAGGCACAACAGAATGACTGTCAAACAAGTAATCTTCCGACTGAAAAGGCCTTCATCAGGATGAGACAACATACATTCACGCAAACACAACTCACTCACACATGATCACAATCTCTGGCTGCAGAGGCCAGACTGTCTCAGCAGTGAGGAACTGTGGTCATGTGTGGGTGAGTTGTATTTGCATGAGTGTGTGAATTTGTGTTGTCTAATTCTGATGAAGGCCTTTTGGCTGGAAGCTTACTTGTCTGACAGTCTTTTTGTAGCGCATGACTCAGCATCTCCGCTATATGCCGAGCAGCAACTATCCTTTCCATAATTGTCATTATTCCATCCTGAATTTTCTTTTGTTTGGTTATGTCTATACGATGATTGCATTTCATATCCCTACAAAGTGTTATACCCAGGTATTTGTATGAGCTGGCTGATTCCAACTGTGACTCATTGATATTATAGTCATAAGAAACTACACTCCTGGAAATGGAAAAAAGAACACATTGACACCGGTGTGTCAGACCCACCATACTTGCTCCGGACACTGCGAGAGGGCTGTACAAGCAATGATCACACGCACGGCACAGCGGACACACCAGGAACCGCGGTGTTGGCCGTCGAATGGCGCTAGCTGCGCAGCATTTGTGCACCGCCGCCGTCAGTGTCAGCCAGTTTGCCGTGGCATACGGAGCTCCATCGCAGTCATTAACACTGGTAGCATGCCGCGACAGCGTGGACGTGAACCGTATGTGCAGTTGACGGACTTTGAGCGAGGGCGTATAGTGGGCATGCGGGAGGCCGGGTGGACGTACCGCCGAATTGCTCAACACGTGGGGCGTGAGGTCTCCACAGTACATCGATGTTGTCGCCAGTGGTCGGCGGAAGGTGCACGTGCCCGTCGACCTGGGACCGGACCGCAGCGACGCACGGATGCACGCCAAGACCGTAGGATCCTACGCAGTGCCGTAGGGGACCGCACCGCCACTTCCCAGCAAATTAGGGACACTGTTGCTCCTGGGGTATCGGCGAGGACCATTCGCAACCGTCTCCATGAAGCTGGGCTACGGTCCCGCACACCGTTAGGCCGTCTTCCGCTCACGCCCCAACATCGTGCAGCCCGCCTCCAGTGGTGTCGTGACAGGCGTGAATGGAGGGACGAATGGAGACGTGTCGTCTTCAGCGATGAGAGTCGCTTCTGCCTTGGTGCCAATGATGGTCGTATGCGTGTTTGGCGCCGTGCAGGTGAGCGCCACAATCAGGACTGCATACGACCGAGGCACACAGGGCCAACACCCGGCATCATGGTGTGGGGAGCGATCTCCTACACTGGCCGTACACCACTGGTGATCGTCGAGGGGACACTGAATAGTGCACGGTACATCCAAACCGTCATCGAACCCATCGTTCTACCATTCCTAGACCTGCAAGGGTACTTGCTGTTCCAACAGGACAATGCACGTCCGCATGTATCCCGTGCCACCCACCGTGCTCTAGAAGGTGTAAGTCAACTACCCTGGCCAGCAAGATCTCCGGATCTGTCCCCCATTGAGCATGTTAGGGATTGGATGAAGCGTCGTCTCACGCGGTCTGCACGTCCAGCACGAACGCTGGTCCAACTGAGGCGCCAGGTGGAAATGGCATGGCAAGCCGTTCCACAGGACTATATCCAGCATCTCTACGATCGTTTCCATGGGAGAATAGCAGCCTGCATTGCTGCGAAAGGTGGATGTACACTGTACTAGTGCCGACATTGTGCATGCTTTGTTGCCTGTGTCTATGTGCCTGTGGTTCTGTCAGTGTGATCATGTGATGTATCTGACCCCAGGAATGTGTCAATAAAGTTTCCCCTTCCTGGGACAATGAATTCACGGTGTTCTTATTTCAATTTCCAGGAGTGTATGTTTTTTTCATTTTGTGAAGTGCACAATTTTACATTTCTGAACATTTAAAGCCAATTGCCAATCTTATCAAGATCTGACTCAATATTTATGCAGTTTCTTTCAGATAGTACTTCATTATAGTTACTGCATCATCTGCAAAAAGCTTGAGGTTACTAGTAATATTGTCTGCAAGGTCACTGATGTACAACACGAACAGCAAAGGTCCCAACAGAGTTCCCTGGGGCACACCTAAAGTTACTTCTACTTCTGATGATGACTCTTCATCCAAGATAACTTGCTGCGTCCTTCCTACCAAAAAGTCTCAATCCAGATTTCACTTGATACCTCATGTGATTGTACTTTTGACAGTAAGCATAGGCGTGGTAATGAGTTAAATGCTTTTCAGAAACGAAGAAGTACTGCATTTATGTCTACCTGATTGCCTTGATCCAAAGCTTTCAGTACATCATTTTAGAAAATTGAGAGTTGGGTTTCACATGATTGATGTTTTCAGAATTCATCCTGGTTGGCAATGAGGAGGTCATTCTGGTCAAGGTACCTCATTATGCTTGAGCTCAGAATATGTTCTAACATTCTACAACAAATTGATGTCAAGGATATTGGACAATATTTTTTTGGATCACTTCTACTATCCTTGTAGACATTTGTGACCTGTGTTTCTTTCAAAGAACTGGGCATGGTTTTTTGTTTGAGGAATCTTCAATAGTTAGGAGAAAGAAGAGGCTCTACCTCAGCCACAAATTCAATACAGAATCTGAGAGGGATTCCAATAGACCCTGAAGCTTTATTCAATTTTAACAATTTCAGATGTTCCTCAACACCACTGACACAAAAATTTTTTTTGTTCATCTTTTCAGTGGTATGATGATTAAGTTGGGGCAATTATACTGGGGTTCTCTTTGCAGAGGAACCTTTGAAAACAGAGCTAGGCATTTCAGCTTTTTCTTTGCTACCCTCAATTTCAGTTCCTGTCTCATTCACTATGGGGTGGACACTAACTTTGGTGCCACTAACAGCCTTTACATACGAACAGAATGACTTTGGGTTTTGTGAAAGATCATTTGAGAATATTCTGCTATGGTAGTCACTGAAGACATCATGCACGGCTCTCATGACAGCCAAATGTTGTTCATTCAACATCTCTCTATCTACAGGGTGGTCCATTGATAGTGACCAGGCCAAATATCTCACGAAATAAGCATCAAATGAAAAAACTACAAAGAACGAAACTCGTCTAGCTTGAAGGGGGAAACCAGATGGCACTATGGTTGGCCCACTAGATGGCGCTGCCATAGGTCAAATGGATATCAACTGTGTTTTTTGAATAGGAACCCCCATTTTTATTACATATTCGTGTAATACGTAAAGAAATATGAATGTTTTAGTTGGACCACAGAATGGCGATGTACTTCCAACATGACGGATGTCCAGCACATAGCTCGCATGTGGTTGAAGTGGTATTGAATAGCATATTTCATGACAGGTGGATTGGTCGTCGAAGCACCATACCATGGCCCGCACATTCACTGGATCTGAAGCCCCAGATTTCTTTCTGTGGGGAAAGTTGAAGGATATTTGCTATTGCGATCCACCAACAATGCCTGACAACATGCGTCAGCGCATTGTCAATGCATTTGCGAACATTATGGAAGGCGAACTACTCGCTGTTGAGAGGAATGTCCTTACATGTATGGCCAAACACATTGAGGCTGATGGGCATCATTTTGAGCATTTATTGCATTAATGTGGTATTTACAGGTAATCACATTGTAACAGCATGCATTCTCAGAAATGATAAGTTCACTAAGATACATGTATCACATTGGAACAACCGAAATAAAATGTTCAAACGTACCTATGTTCTGTATTTTAATTTAAAAAACCTACCTGTTACCAACTGTTCGTCTAAAATTGTGAGCCATATGTTTGTGACTATTACAGCGCCATCCATCACAAAGCGAAAAAAGTGGCCCAACTAAAACATTAATATTTCCTTACGTACTACACGAATATGTAATAAAAAATGGGGGTTCCTATTTTAAAAAATGCAGTTGATATCCGTTTGACCTATGGCAGCGCCATCTAGCAGGCCAACCATAGCGCCATCTTGCTTACCCCTTCAAGCTAGACAAGTTTCGTTCTTTGTAGTTTTTTCGTTTGACGCTTATTTTGTGAGATATTTGACCCGGTCACAATCAATGGACCACCCTGCATAGCTCTACGCTTTGTTTTACACTTGTTATACAGTAATCTCTGTTTCTTTATAAGTTTCTTTATAGTGACTGTGTACCATGCAGGCTCCCTCATTACGTACTATTCTTCGGTTGCAGTATGATTGGGGAACATACGTACAAGTGAAATGAGGTTTTCTGTAGAGTTTTTGCTTACATCATCAGGAGATGAGTCTGGTGGGTGAAAGAAGGCTCAAATTAATAATTTTATGCCCACTCTTGATATGGAGTCTTGCCCAAACAATCTCATATGTAACTTCAATTTCTATCTTGGTGGTCTTCAATTTCTATCTTGGTGGATTATACTGCTGTATTCCTTCTATTCCTGAACATTTTTGTATTTCCTTCTTTTGTCGATTAATTGAAGTATTCTTTTACCACCCAATTTTTTTCATGGTTACCTTCCTTGTATCTATATTTGTTTTTTAATATCAGTGATTCGTCTTTTCAAGGAAGTCCATTCGTTTTTTACTGAACTGCTTATGTAGTTTGTACAATCTTTCCCAAAGATCTAGCACAACTCATGAGCATAAATCTAGTTAATCTATGCTCTTGGTAGCCTGTGCTTACCTGAAATCACTCAAGTGAAAATGCAAGTACACTTTGCCATTAATCTAGCCCAGTCAAATTGTTCGAGGCCCACATTTATTAAAGATGTTCTCTGCATGAGTCATTCTTTCTATTTTCTGATCTTTCAAAAACAGTCGCATTGTATGTGCTAGATGTTAAACAATAAAGCATCATCCAGCCGCACATTTTCAAAAAGGCCAACCTATTAACAACAGACATGTTAATATTACCTGGTATGTACCATGTCTACCTACTTTTTCTTCCAGGTGTAGCTTTACTGCTCCTCCAGTAATAAATATTCCATCATATGCACTTGCACCATAACAGAGGAATGAGTGCACATTAAGGCTCAATATTGTGGCACTATTTGGTATAAACAGAGGACACAATTCATTTTTCATTTTCACACTGTCCCTAGTCCCTAGACACTGTTTTGTGTATGTGTGGTTGGGTGGGGGGGGAGGGGGGGGGGATTGCTAGGGGCACTGAATGATGAGGTTATCAGCACCTAGACTGTCAAAATGTGAGCAGAACAGACTTATCTTTGTGACAGTATATGAATTGTTTATGAGAATATTTTCCTTACAGACTCAAAATATTTTTCACTATACACAAACAATAATGAATTACACCAGTCAAACAACTTCAAACCATAATTTGAAGCGAGGGTGGCTGAAACTCTAATTAGTCTCATAGAACAACAAATATAAGATTGTAACAAAAAGGAACATCTATAGCCATCCTTATGATGTTATTTATTACATGGCTACCAGTTCTGCTGCTTCAGTGCACTGTCTCCAGGCCTTAACTGACACCGAGGGTATAAATTCTAATTATATACACAATTCAGCAGTGGCCAGTATCTATGAACTGATTTTTGCACACTACCTGTCGGCAAAAACCACTTCATACGCACTAGAAAGCAAGTTGTTGGGTAACAGCCTGAGAAGGAAACTGGTCAGTCCTTGTTTACCAGAATCATCCCTGTACTTATTTCAAAAGTAAATAAGAAAACCAATGCAAACCTAAATCAGTGTGGTAGTTCTGTACGAGAACACTACATAAATACTCATCAATGGACGAGGATGAAGGGAATAAGCCTTGTAACATGTGAGGGGCATGGAGCTTCCTCAAATTACAAACATTTTTCTAAAGAGATTTTTTTACAAACATTTTTCTATCAGCTATACACAGGCTAAGCAAACATAAAAATGTGAGAAATTTAACCACAGGAACAAATAGTATGTGAATGTCAGCATTAAGACTGAAATTGACCACAAAATTACACAGTGCTCTTACCTATTTGTAACCATTCTTGGACAAAGTTCATTTGCTTTTTCGACAGCCGTCTTGCATTTCAGTTCACGAGTTTTCAAGTCGGTTTCCATGTGTTTTATTTTTGCAAGATGAGTTTCATAATTCTTTTCTAACGCTTTCAATTTCATATTTGCACTTTGAATTAAGTTTTCATTAGCACTTATCTTTTCCTGGATAAAAAAATGAAGCAGCACAACCACATTAACAAGTGGAGCTCAAAAGCTCACTGCAGTACAATCTTTTAAATGCATTAAATTGTACAAGTATTTTCATTTATATCTGTATCAATATATGGTTCTTAAATAAACATGCATAAAAAAAGGACATACACCAATGAGCCAAAACATTATGACCACCTGTTTTAATAATGTGTTGTTCTACTTTCCAAACACAGTACAACACAGATTCTGCTTGGCACAGATTCTACAAGTCCTTGACAGTATTCCAGAAGTATGTGGCACCAGACCAAGCAATTCCCACATATTAAGGGATGGTAGTTTATGGGCATGCAGCTGGCACGTGATATGCGTTCCAATGGGTACAGATCAGCACATTTGGTGGCCAAGACATCAATGTGAGTTCATTTTAATACCCCTCAGACCACTGTAGTATGATTCTGACCTGCAACACAGACAGTTATCCTGTTGGAAGAGGTCATCGCTGTACAGGCAAACTTCAAGCTTGAAACGATGAAGGTGGTTCACAGTAATGTTTACATAGTTCCCTGCTGTCATTATTCCTTCGTTTACTACTACAGATATGATGGAAGCCCAACTCAATGAACCACACAGCATAATTCTGCCCACATCAGCCTGCATCTGTGACACAGTGCATATTTTGTGCAGCCATTCGCCTGAATGATGGCGTTTAAGGACACAACCATCAATTTGGTGCAACAAGAAATGCGATTCACTCAACAGATTACATGTTTCTATTGATCCAAACTGAGAACTCAGTGATGCTGTGACAACTGCAATCATAATAAACGATGTCCTTGGGTCATTACACGAACACATGTTGTATGATGCAGAGCTCCATGTTCAACAACGGCTTCTGAACAGTATGTTCCAAAACACTAGTGCCTGCACTAGCACTGTACTCTGTCATCACATCTACCACAGATTGCTGCCTATCCTTGATTAAACAGTGGGGGATCCTCTGACCTCAACATTTTGTGATGAGACATGATCGTCCAATACCATACTGCCTGTGCATTATTTCACCAACGTTCATCCACTTTCCATAGGTGCACATGACAATGCTACCCTGACAGACGACCAGTTTCACCATTTCAGAGATTCTCATTTCCAGCCGGAGCATCAAACCTGCTTATATCAGTGGATTTCCACATTTGTGGCCTGTATCTTCACTATAATGACTGCCCATTCATCCAACCTCGCAGTGCGCAGAAGTCATAATGTTTTGCTCATCAGGGTATGTGAGAAAATACATACAGTATATTAGACTTTTCATTGAAATTCAGAATGAATGGAAATTGGTATTCTGAAACTAATTTAACAGCTCACTGTATTCAATAAGTAACTAAGTAAGAATTTCAAAATACAAGATGACAAACTGAACCCATAGCACGCACAAGCATAATGTTTTAGCAACAAATGTCAGATCAAGTGGTAACATCTATAATTAAAAAAAAGTGGAATTTTACACTACTCTCAAAATTCTAAGTCACTCAAATAGACTGATCTGCATTTTATACAAATTATTTATGAGCAATGTTAAAACATTTCTTTCAGCGTAAACACAGATGAATCAACTAAGGTTCAATATATTATAAGCTGTATTTCTTCACAAAGAAAGAAAATACATAAATAAATAAATACTCCACAATAAGCTGTATTGTTACAAAAGGAAAATGTGTCACAAAATCCTTAATACATTCACGCGCTCTGAACACTCCATTTAACTCTTCTGCTGCTACCCATGACCTCTTTGTGTTCCATGCGAGCCTGCTTTTGTTATCGCTGTACTGCTCGCCAAATGCTGGTGCCCATGCTGAGAGATGGCATTCTCACCGATATGAAATACTTATCATCCAATTTTTCAAAAACTATTTGATGAAAAAATTTAATTATTGCAAATCTTACCGTCTGATATCTCCACTGATGAAGAACTGAATTTCTTTTCGTTATCCATCATACTTACTGGAACTGTATCAAATTACGTAAAGCCTTGCCCAAAATTTAAAAGAGTTCACAGAGGTAAAAACACATTGTGTAAACATTGCATATGGTGGGTTTTAGCTCATACATTGCAGTGAATAGAATGTACATAAGATATCAAAATTTTATTTAAAATTGAGAGCCGAATAATGTCATTTCTTTCTTAATTTATTGGATATTATATCCAACAGACGTTTGGGTGCAATGAGCCCGGTTCTGTCCACATGGACCTCCAAACTATTATGAAACATGTATCATACATTTTTAAGAAAAGTACTAGGCGGGTGGGGGGAAGATGATTTTTTACATCTTCATCTGATATCTTCACTTGATAAAGGACTGAATTTCTTTTTGTTATATGCAATAGTTACTGTGCTGCCTCAAATTACGTACAACTTTGTGTGAAATTTTAAAGATTTTGCAGAGGTAAATTCGCACTGCATAAACTTTGTTTATGGTTGATTTTAGCTCATACATTGAAGTGAACGAAATATGGATAATATATTGATATTTTATTTAAATTGAGAGCAGAAGAATACCTCATTTTGTTATCAAGTTATTGGGTTTTGTATCCGAAGCATTGTTGCTGATACACATCCTTGGGCATTGCAAATCAATCATAATGAGGTTTCCAGCAAATGATATCATATGTTGTATGATAAATACTCAAAACTTTTTTATTCACCGAGATATGGAAGTAAACTGATGGCAGCAGTGAGAGGTCGGCAGCTCAGGACGAATTCAGATGTCCACAGCACTGTAGAAAAATCTTAGCAGCGCTCATATACATGTCTGAAACACCTGGGGAATGGTGTAGCAGCATGTGTATACATGCCCACAGTAGCAAAAGTGTTAATGTAATACAGCCCCCAAGACTTCGTATAGGCCGGGAGAATTGGCATTCACACATAATACAATCCAGTTCTGAACAGTCTGCTAGAATTATACTGTTTCTGTTAATTTTCATCAAAGACGGACTTGCCAAAAAGCAGACAGTATGCGTCACATCATTCCTTCCTCTCATACTGCACAGCTTACAGCCACAGAAATAAAACCACCTCATTACTACTGCAAGATAAAGTACTATGTACAATTACCTTCAGAGAAGTGCCCGCAGAAATAATTTGCTGATTTTCTGCTTGAAGGCTCCTTATTACATTTTTACTTTTTTCAACCTCTGCCATCAATTCCTCATATTCTTCTTTCAGCTTATTACATTCTTTCTGCACCATACTAAACCTTTTGTTAATATCTTCCAACTCCTCTGTCTGTTAACAAAGTTGTAAAATATAAGTTGTAGATAAATGAGAACATACCACCCCTACAAACATTCTATTAAATAAGAACAAAATGATCATCTGGCAGTAGAAAAGCTCCGCAGGCTTTACATTAGTATCATTTCAAAAGGTACAATATCTACATTACATTTCCCAATAAAGGTGTAATATGCAGGCTTGTCTGACAGCTAATGGAATACACTTCATTGTGCTAGCATCAAACCACACTTACATACTGCTTTTACAGTGATGGGCAATCATGGCATTTTTATGTGGGCCCTAAAATAAATCAAACTGTAAATGATGGAAACTTCAAGAAGGAATAACAACAATATGAGATAGGATGGATTGCTACTCTCCTCCCAGAGAAAGTTCTGAGCAGGCATGTTGAAAGAAGATTGTTAGATGATGAGATAAGCTATCGAGCAGAGCCCTCATTTTAATGGTGCCGGGGGGGGGGATGTACATATACATACACACACAGAGATAGACACGCTTGGGCGCAGTGCTCAGGGTTGACAGTGACCATGTGTCAGTAAGTTACGCATGATTATTAATGTGTGTGTGAGCACGCGCTTATGTGTTTGTTTTTCTACTCTGTCCAGTAGCTTATAATATGTGGCAAATTGCAATTGGCCCAATTTCACTTTGTTAAATTGTATACATTCACACTGTACAAGCAGTTAACGTCAAAGGTTATGAAAATCAAGCCTGACGGATTTTGTATATTTTACAATGAGTCCACTTCCAGACATCCAGTAAATGATGTTTCATACCTGAAAGTGATATTTTTTAAAAAAGAGGGGATTAGGGGCAGGGGGTGGTTCTGTATGTATTTTCAAAACACTAAAACTCCATTACAGTAGCAAAATTTACCTATGCATGTACAATTTCAGCACAGTTAATTCCTGCCCTATGTGAAATACAATTTCTGCACAGTCAATACCTGCCTTCCGTTGAATACAACTCTTCAACTGAAATATTGGTAGCAGGAAAAGCCACTCCCATGCAGAGTGACTTATCAATGTGTACAGAAAATCAAATAATGTAAAATAATGCTGAAAAGAATTGAAAAGTTGCATACCATTTTCCACATAAATCAATATTTACGGGATATTGTTACTTTTCTGTAGCTCATAAATGACACGTTGGAAGAGCATAAAACTAATTCAGATATAAAATGGTCACACTGTAAAGATTTCATGGAGCTGCTTCATTTAAATGAAGCATGGTGGTTGTAAAATACTGGAAACATTTCAATGTTGAA
The DNA here is from genome assembly GCF_021461385.2 of Schistocerca piceifrons. Lineage (NCBI taxonomy): Eukaryota > Metazoa > Arthropoda > Insecta > Orthoptera > Acrididae > Schistocerca > Schistocerca piceifrons. The sequence goes on along the minus strand of NC_060142.1, from coordinate 475,221,631 downwards.
CCAAGCAAAGCAGGGTCGTATCTTAAGAAACACCATAATTCCTGTGGGCTTGGCTTCAGTAGCTACTTGGCGAATGTTGTTAAGTGAATGTGGCATAGTTTTTCTGGTATAAGTATAATATCAACATGAAACAGGAAGTCTCCCATGTGGTTGCTTGTTTTTACATCCATGTGCAACTACTTGATCCAGCCATGAATGCCATTCGCATAAACAAAAACTTTCATGTTAATTTTTGACTAAAGCATCGACCGAACTACAAAATGGAAGTGGATTTTTCATCTGTATATTATACATACTTTCTACAGCAAACATCTTCATTCATAATGAAAGGTCGCCCTGTACACCGTTTATCTTGGCTTCATGTGACAATGATATGACTTTCTTTCCTCTAAATCTGGAGTTTAGAAGTATGACAGTTCAGCTTTACTTTAATATTTCTTGGAGCACTATAGGTGGTATATGAACTACTTATTTATGTCCTATTAAGTAATTAGCAAGAGGAAAAAGCACTATCTGTTAGATTGACCAAGAACATGCTTTGAAATATATTACTTTTACAATGATTGTAAATTTGGCAGATATGAGATGCATGCAATGACGTATGGAGAAACACACACAATTTGGTGGGGGTTATTTGCTTCTGACCAAAACATATTTCTGGCAATACAAATGATATAAGGGAAGATTAAAACACAAATTTCAAACAATGGAAAATCCAGGATGGAATGTAACAATATTAGAGAACGAAAGTTGCTACTCTCCATAGAGCGGAGATGCTGAGTTGTGATAGGTGCAACAAAAAGATTCACACAATTAAAGCTTTCAACCATTAAGGCCTTTGTCAGAAATACACACACACACACACACACACACACACACACACACACACACACACACACACACACACACACACAAGCAAGTGCAACTTGCACACACATCTGGTTTCAGTTATCTTGTGTGCAAGTTCCACTTGCTTGTGTGTGTGTGTGTGTGTGTGTGTGTGTGTGTGTGTGTGTGTGTGTGTGTGTGTGTGTGTGTGTTTCTGACAAAGGCCTTAATGGTCGAAAGTTATAATTGTGTGAATCTTTTTGTTGTGCCTATCACACTCAGCATCTCCGCTATATGGAAAGTAGCAACTTTCCTTCTCTAATATTGTTACAAATCACAAATTTGGTTTATAGTGAGTTAAGCACCAGCATCTCAGCAGTATCATGTAACAGCCACAAGTAATCTACACAGTCCTTGTATTCAGAACTTTTTGAATAAACAGATAACAAGAGCTATTATTAACGAGAGCTCACACTGATTTGTCATTAGAGTGGCAAATTCAATCTTAATGATATGTACATTAAAGGTGATATTGACTTTTTAATTCCTGGTTACAAAAGCCTTAACTATGTAATGTTTGTCACAAATGCAGGAAACCATAAATATATCTACAGATCTAAAATTCTAAGGCATACCAGTGTTGAAAGACTGCTCGATTCTGGTTCAACAGAGTTCTTTAAATTTGATAACTCTTTGGAAATATTAAGCTTCTCCCTGCTCAGGCTGTTACGGACATCATTTATTTTTTGAAGTTGTTGTTGCTCTTCTTGTACTTTTTTGTTCATTGAATGCAATTGCAACTGAACATCCTTCATCTTACTTTCCAAAGCAATTAGCTCTTCTTTCACATTCCTGTAATATTTTGCAACAAGAAAACATCAAGAACAGTAGCTGAATTTCTACAAAACATTATTTTTAAATATTCTGAATGGGTAGGCTTTTGGTAATGTTGGCTTGCTACATATTTCTAAAGATTCACAGATTCCTGTACCTGAGGCATAAAGAATTGAGAGAGAAAGAGTACGTGTAGCAGGAGTAGGTAAAATGTATTATGATAAGTTTTGGAAGATTAACAGGGAGACATGAGGAGACAGCAAGGAGAGAGTGTAAGAAGGATACGGAGGCAGACCATTCAAATTGACTCAGGATGAAGAAACCCATTAAAACAATACTTACCAAAGACCGGCAATGTTCTGTGCACAGACAGCCAATAATAGAAAGAAGATGAAATGGAAAACAGGAAGGCAAAACTGATACATGAGAAACTAAAGTCAAAGAAAGACAATATGAAGTTAAAGGATTTGTGAGAATTAGACTGGGGAATGAAAGTGGGATCACTCTTAGTTAGTTCAGAGGCATATTCTGTGAGCTGTGCTATCCAATCTTTCATTGGAAACTGGTAGCAGCAAGTATTAAGAAAGGATGATTACAGTTAAATGTCCCATTGAAGACAATGTCAATAGAGACTGAGAAAAAGCTCATATTGCACAAGGACAGGGAAGAAAAATTGAACATGTTCTTCTGAAATAAATCATTACAATATTTGTCTTAAGCAATTTACAGAGGCCATGAAGAACCTAAATCTGGATGATAGGACAGGCATTAGAACTGCACTCCTCCCAAATGTGAGTCCACTGTCAAAACCACTGCGCCATCTCGCTTGGTTTCATAAACATTATGATGGCCAATTCAAGGGCAATTATTTGAACAGAGTTTGACGAGCCTAGAAGGCAGCATGTAGAAAATGGCAACCACCTGAGGTGAGGGGCAGAGAGGATGTTCAATACTGGAGTAGGAAGTACGTGCAGAAACCTTTGTTTTGCATTCCTGACAAATATTCTTCTTTGTGAAGTGAGGACTCTGCCTTAGCCCCCCCCTCCAATTTTCTTTTCGACCCTTTTCTTTTGGGCTAATAATAATTCTATTATTTTGCACAATATTTCAATGAGTGACTTATCTGACTCCATCAACAAATACTGAAAGCAGTGATCTTTGGAGAGTTCACTGTCGAGCAATCAACCAGAGCCCTTATTTGCAATGCAACAATATTTATACCAGAGTTCAAATCTCTATGTTGACCATGTCCCTACTTTTCATATGAACATTTCTTTCCCAGGGACAATAGTGGTATTACATAAAATCTGCACGGCTTCAACATTTTTTGACTGACAAATAAGATGACTTTTGAGATTCTTAATAGGTTTTCCAGCACCATAAATACAAGAATGCCTTGATTAACATGCACATGCACATTTCCAACTACTATTGGGTAGCTGACATTAGCAGGATGCTGCAAACATCTTTCGAAATGCAGAGACAGCTATCCAACGCAACACCTGCATATGTCAAAGGAAACAATGACGGTTAATAAGCAAAACCTCTAGATGACTAATGGGACAATAAACAGCTGGTGGTTGAAATGCATTTTATAAAACATTTTAAAGCCATTGAACCTCACCTCTTGGGTACATTGCATTTGTAAGTACACATAAAAAATAGAAAGGAATACCAAAAATGAGAGGAAAATTGCGTATGTGTAACATCCAGTCAATACTGAGCACTATCTCTGATTTAGGGATAGCATGAGAGACGTAAACCAGGGTTTCCACTTGGCTGCAATTTGAAACCTATTCCTCCCAAACAGTAGTCTGCTGTACAGTGCTAGATTATGTTTGTATTTTACATTCTTATTTAGTCTGAGATATTCTGATTGTTTCATAAACAGGCCAATAATGGAGGAGACTGTTTTATAAATGGCCCAATGATGGGGTGGATGAGGCAGCAAACTGTGGAACTGACAATGTTATATGTGTCAGATAAGTGTCTAAGGAATATAAGAAGTAAGGACTACAAAAATAACGATAAGAAACTAAAGAAATATATGCATCATGCAAGACAACTTCAAAGATGAACTTAAGCTTCTAAGAAAGGTACTGAAGAAGCAAGTTAGAGAAGTGGATGAATGCAGCACATATGACATTAAAACTGTGAGAACTGCCACCACAACTGAGGACAATAAAAAAGCAAAAGTTGAAAATATTCTATATGAAGTAGTGGTGGAATTTTATAAAAACTTGGAATATTCGGTGTATATGAGTGTGGAAATAGCTGGAGTAGGGGTAGTAGTAGTAATAGGAGGAGGAGGAGGAGGAGGAGGAGGAAGAGCACTGCAGATTAAACCCTGATATTCTGAACAGGTGCAAGTGTATTAATTAATACAACAGACTCCAGTTTGGGAGGAGTAGGTTTCAAATTGCAGCCAAGTGGAAAACCTGGTTTACGTTTCTCATGCTATCCCTAAATCAGAGATTGTGCTCAGTATTGACTGGATGTTACACATACGCAATTTTCCTCTCATTTTTGGTATTCTTTTCTGTTTTGTGTGTGTATTTACAAATGCAATGTACCAAAGAGGTGAGGTTCAACGGCTTTAAAATGTTTTATAAATTGCATTTCAACCATCAGCTGTTTATTGTCCCATTAGTCATCTAGCGGCTTTGCTTATTAACCATCATCCGGGATGCAGGGTACAACAGATTAGTTAAAAACATCCCATATTCTGTTGAAGCTGAACCGCGTCAAAATTATCCACAACTGTATAACCAATTTGTCTTAGAATACTGAAAGTCATATTTTATGTCAAACATACCGATGGCACAGGAGAAACAAGACAAACAATTACTGGAATAATCCCTCAGCAGTCAAGTGACACCAAATACAGCATTTTTTTTTAAGTACAAATGCACTATCTTTGATAGTTTCCAGTAATTGTTAATCTTGTTTCTCCTGTGATGTCTGTATGTTTGACATAAAATATGACTGTCAGTATTCTAAGACAAATTGGTTATGCAACTGTGGATAATTTCAATATGGTTCAGCTTCAACAGAATATGGGATGTTTTTAACTACAACTGTGGATAATTTCGATATGGTTCAGCTTCAACAGAATATGGGATGTTTTTAACTAATCTGTTGTACACTACATCCTGGATGATGGTTAATAAGCGAAACTTGTAGATGATTAATGGGACAATTAACAGTTGATGGTTAGAATGTATTTTATAAAATACTTATAAATGAGTATAAATATGCAGTTTCATGTTGAACATCAAGCAGTTTTTGTGAACAATCTTTACAAGGAAGGAAGAAAGGACACAATGTCTGATTTAAAAAAATGTCACTGGAGATGGAACAAAAGTTTTGAATGAGTAGCGATAGGAAAGGAAATTGGGCACATGTTTTTTAAAGGAACCACCCTAGCACTCTAGTGTGAACTCAACGAAAATTTAAATCTGGATGGCCAAAAGATAGTTTAAAATCTGCCCCTCCTGAATGCAAATCAAGTACCTTAACCCTTTCGCTGCTGTGGACATTTGCACATGTTCCCAAGGTGTTGGGGACGTGTATACACACACAGCTTGGATTTCCCTCACTGCTATGGACATTTGAATGCACCCTGATATGCTGCCTCTCACTGCTGCAGAAGAGTTATTTCCATATCTCCGTGAATAAAAATGTTATGGTATTTATCATACAGCATGTGTGCCTAACTGCGTGCCACCATTTGCAAAAATCTTCATTTCGATATTTTAAACCGTTTATGATACAATGATTGTTATGGCTATGTGAGTCCCGATCTGCAAGAATGTCAATGTGCACCTCAAGTGTGACCATCCTTTAGATATAAAACCCAATAACTCTAGACTTAACGAGATATTTTAAATAAAAATTTGATATCTTATCTATATTTCATTCCTTGCAATGTATGAGCTGAAATCAACCATACACAAAGTTTATGCAATGCGTTTTTACCTCAGGGAGTTCTTTAAAATTTCATGCAGTGTATCACTTAATTTGATATAGTGCAGTAAGTATGACAGTTAACAAAAAGAAATTCAGTTCCTTATCACGTAAATATCTCGAACAGTGAGATGTGCAAAAATGAAATTACTCCACTGAATAGTTTTTGAGAAATTGGATAAGTGTTTATTATTGGCTGAAAACCTGTCTCTCAGCAAAGGTGCCAGCATTTGGTGAGCAGTACAGCCATAACAAAAGCCACCCCAGCACAGAATGCAAAGCACATATCTACAGCAGTGAAAGGGTTAACCACTGCACCATCTTGCTTGTTAAAGGCATTTTCCCCCCCTCAAAGAAAATATTCAGATGGCAACATTAGGAAAGTTCTTCTCCATCTGTTTTATTTTAAATCTTGAATAACTTCTCATTATTTTCAAATCTTTAATATGCATTTCATTACACAATACTCCAGATATTTATCTTTTGCTATTTACTTCACCTTTCGTTTCTTCTATTTGCTTCATCAACAAGACATTATACTTCAATCTTCATTCCTCTTCCTCATTACCTTAAGCTGTTAATAATTTTACGAATGATTCCTAATACCCAAGATTCGTGGTTTTTCGCTGTTTAGTGAAGTACTTGTTGTTCTCATTCCACAACAGATAATATAGGTACTTTTTGTCTATCAGAACGCAATAGTTTTCATGAGTCATATAATTAAATCTGAAATAATTACCTTCCATACCACGGAATTAACTTATGTGTATTTATTTTACATATACACAGTCCGACAAAAATAACGAGCACCCACAAGAGAAGGTCAATGTCAATATACCTTCGTACACGTGTACACTATGAGCAGATATGTGAATAATTAAACATGCAATTCTCTGTGACAGGTAGAGGGATCACTAGTGTTTAGTGTAAGCCAGGTAGGGTGTAGTGGGGGTGTGAACAGCATAAGATGTCGAATGATTACTGTGGAAGACATGGAGATGCTGTGTACATGTGTGAGGGTGTTATCAGCATGTTTTAAAGTGGCCTCACTGTCGGATCTCCATTTGACCTTTGGTCAAACTGTGCAATATCTAAATTTGTGGGGCACTTAAATGTGACAGTGGCCCAATCATGTTTGAGCATCACAAGAAAGGATGCCTGTATTGTGTGTCCAGTCCATTATGACTTCTCCATATCTGTGCCTGCCTTTTGAGAAGAAGTGATTGACTCCCTGCAACATTCTGTGTCATCCAACACCATTGGTCAGAGGCTAGAAGCAGCTGGACTAGGGAATCACTATTCAATGTGTAGGATGCCATTAACACCACAGCACAAACAACCGGGTTTGGAGTGGTGCTGTGACTGGGGAGCACAGACTGTTGATGAGTCACAGCAGTGGTATGGTGTGAGGAGCTATCGCATATGAATACAATTCACAGCTGATAGAGATCAAGGGAACTCTGAGGGCACAAGGTACAGCGCAGATACTTTGTGTCCTCAAATGTTACCTCTCATGCAACAATATAGTGGTGCCATTTTTCAACAGCACAATGTATAAAAATTAATAAAATGTTCCAGGCTATTATGCCATGGTTGAATGGATTTCACATTAAAACCCAATGTTTAGTTCCCATCTACACAGAACATTTTCAAGGGGGATCACAGCCTCTTTGAATGTCTGATTCACACTCTGTCTTGCTACTGAGTACAGCAAAATTCCGCTTCTACGCAACTGGCTGTTGTCAACTGCCATCATTTGCTGCTGCTACCACCCCACGGTGGAAGACTAGTACACATCCTCTTCAGCACCAGAATCCAGATTCATTCAGTTTCACCCTCTCCTTCTTCCAAACTGAATTCCTGGGGTGTTTTACAATCTTTATCACCTCTCTCTATAATCTTTCATGGTATCTCCTTGTGGCTATCAGTACTTCAGTCCTATCAAAATGAATGTGGTGGTCTTCTGGCTGCAAAGCATATTCCGCAAGATCTGTCACTCTCCCCTCTTCTGTAACTGCCCTTGTGCTCTTCTAGTCATTTTTTGACTGTTCTTTTTCTAGTACCCACATACCACCTCCCCACAACTACATGGAATCCTTTAAATTTTTGCTTTTGCCAGCAGTTAGCAAACATCCTTGGCCAATTTTAGGTGATCTCGTATCCTGTGGGTGGGTTTGTCTATTACCGCAATGTTCTGCTTTTTCAAGACTTTTCTGATACCGTCAGTAATACCCTTAATGAAAGGCAGGGAAACTTTAGATTTCATCAGTGCATGAGCATCGTTATGGTTTCTACGTGGTGGTCTTAACGCTCTTTTCACCTCAGCAAATGAATAACTGTTCTTGAGCAATGCACTGGTGAGATGTTTTAATTCTGTATCAAGCAGCTCTGGTTCACATATTTTTATTGCTTTATCTGCCTCGCTTTTGTAGTGGGTGGTGATTTGAATCCTACTTCCTCTATGGGGAGTAGATGTCAAGAAATGTACAACACGTGGAAGGTCTCCAGAAAGAGTGTGAAGCTTTTGTGTTCCCTCACATTTCTGTCTCGCTGCGAGTAATCAGTGCTATTCTGAAGTTTTTGAGGATTAACCAACTATGCAGCTCAACCAATGCACATTGGATTTTCAAAAGGATGGAAGAGGCTTTACTATGAGTGCAGATTCAACAGACCCATGAGGAACTTGCAAGCACAGACTGTAAGTTAATGTTTCTCCATATTACTACCAGCAATAAACTGTGTAGTGATGACAGGGATAGAACTGACAGACTATTGCTTGATACTATTACAACACGTATGTTGACAACATATGATAGACAGAAGAGAAAATCTGATAATTTGCAGCCTAATCACACAATCCACCATTTAGACACTTACTGCACGGTTATCAATTTATCCACGTGTTTGTTATCTGACAGCAAGAGATATGTGCTTGCCAAAGGTGGAAATCTTGCCATCAGTCCGTGAGTTGTGTCCACAGAAGAAATAACAGCCAGTGTAGAAGCAGGCATTCTTAGTGTGGACGCAGTTACAGCTGAAGAAATCCATATAGAAACTGTAAGAGTATTGTCTTGTGCAAACCCTCCAAAAAGTAACAATACTGTGACTGAGGGAAATGCCATAAAACACTTGAATGACGATGATAGTGTTGATATTCTCCCCACTGACAAGGGAAATACAATAGTTGTTTTGAATGTGACTGACTGTGCTACTACGATTAACAACTTATTAGATCTGCCAACATACAGGGAACTGAGTAAAGATCCCACTGACAAAGTTCTTAGAACTTTTATGCAGTTGACAAAGAAGTCTTCTATCAAACAGAGCATTCAGAAAAGTCTGTTCTATTCAGTTGCACTCCCATGAAGACTTTAAGGACTGCTGCAGGTGCACAGAGATCTTGTTCCTCTAAGGCCTATAGAGAGTGCTATTGGTTTGCCCTCCTATTCAACTGCCACATTCTTGACAACATTACTATGACCGTACATGAGCCAGTCGGATTTGTATATCAAGAGTTCAGCACATTTTATCTGTAAATTAAACAATATAGTGGTACAGCTGGAGGACATATTGGCTAGTTTTGATGTTGAATCACTATTCACTATGGTTCCGCTTAATGAAGTGTTGCAACAGCTGAATTGGATTTTACTTCTCAATGGTGCATAACTGTTTAAATAGTTCCTCTAAACCATATATTTCAAATGGAACGATGAATGCTCTCCCCTCTTTGTAAAAGCACATTGCTATGGGGAGCCCCTAAAGCCCATTTAAGTGAACTCTTTTATAGAAAAATTCGAGGAGCATTCTTTGGAAACTGTGAAAAAGAAACCGAATATTTGGTTCTGGTACATGAATGATATGTTTGTTTTGTTGCAGCATGGCAGGGAGGAGCTGGATCATTTTGACAAACATCTCAACGGGATCAATTCGAAGATTCGGTCTACCATGGAGGACGGGGAAGACGAAAGACTGAATTTTCTTGATGCACTAGTTTTCAAGGAAGAAGATGGGTAGCTTGGGCCAGACAGTTTACCAAAAACCCACTACACAGTCTGTTACCTCCATTAGGATTTAAACCATCACTCACACCAAAAGCGGAGCATCATAAAAATGTTGGCGGATAGAGCAAGAAAAATCTGCGAACCAAAGCTGCTTGACACAGAATTAAAGCATCACATCAATGCACTGCTCACGAATGGTTATTCATTCAGTGAGGTGAAAAGAGCATAAGACCATCACATAGAAATCATAGCGATGCTCAAGCACTGGTGAAATCTAAAGTTCTCCTGCCTTTCATTAAGGACTTTACTGCCCGCAGGTTAGAAAAATCTTGAAAAAGCAGAACATCGCGGTAATAAACAAACCCACCCACAGGTTACAACACCACCTAAAATCCAACAAGGATGCTTGTCAACTGTTGGAAAAAGCTAGAATTTATAGGATTCCATGTAATTATCGGGAGATGTACACAGGTACTACAACACTGGACACTGTCTCTGGCAGCTAATTTGTTTAGTAGTCTTTCTGTTGTGTCTATCTGCGACTCAACATCTCTGCTACGTGGTGAGTAGCACTCTATAATTTCGTGATATTGTTAACCCATGAAGCTTTATTTGTTTTCCTACTTGCCTTCTCAGTGCTTCACTTTTTCTGTCAGACACTGTAGACTGTTTGAAAAAGGTGCTGCCAATGGTCACATAAAATCTACTTCCATTTCATTAAGCAACATAAGACAATTGCTGCTTGTTACTGTAGGAACTGAAAACACCATAAGCAGCAGTAAACGTCAGCATTATTTACTAACTAATAAATACACACACAAAAAGTGACAACTTTTATAATGATAACAGCAAATGAAAATTAATACAAGCATGCTGCAATATTGCTGACATAATAATTGATTCAAAACCTTTTTTAAAAAATATTACCTAATAACATCTGACATGTTTACTTGTAGCACTTTTGCTCTGTCTGACCCTGATCCAGCATATGATTTGTAATTTGGATCAGGAAAATAAAGATCTCCCCTCTTTGTAAAAGCACGTTGACAGTTATGTGGTACATTTTCCTGGCGACTCATAAGTCGGTGTGCTTCATCACTAGTTGGAATCAAGAGGACAGATTCAGCTCTGTGCTTATCTATTACACAATTTGCAATAATAGGATTGGAAATTATAAGAGCGCCTAGTAAGCTCGTGTAGCCAGGTGCTACAACTCCATTACGCTGGACATTGTGAACCTGCAAAAAAATAAAAATAAAATTTGTTTTCATTTTATAGTAGAAGAAGAGGGAAAGGGGTGAAAGACTTCAGAATTTCTATTATGGAGTGCTGGTGGTAATTACCCATTCGCACCACTACTACTTAAAGTAAAACTCACTATGTATCATAGCTCTAGCATTATTTAATTGGACAGATAACAAATCAACTCACCAAGTGGCAGCAGAACACACACATAAAAGACTGTTGTGACTGGCAAGCTTTTGGAGCCAGTGGCTCCTTCTTCAGGCACAAGGGCTGAAGAGAAAGGAAGAAGGGTGAAGGAAAAGGACTGTAGAAGTCTAGGAAAAGGGATAGATTTTAAGAAAGTCACCCAGAACAATAGGTCAGGGGAGACCTACAGTACAGGATGAGAAGGAAAGACTGACTGTTGGGGTCTGCTTCAGATGAGATTTGAAAACCTGAGAGCTTAAAGGTGGAAGACAGGATAATATGCAAGAAAGAGATTACCACTCAAACATCGCGCTTCCCCAAAATCTACCCCTTTTCTAGACCTCTCCAGTCCTTTTCATTCACCCTTCTTCGTTCGCCTTCAACCCTTCTGCCTGAAGAAGGAGCCGCTGGCCCCAAAAGCTTGCCAATCACAACAGTCTTATATGTGTGTTTTTGTGTTCTGCCGCTGCTTGGTGAGTAGACTTTTTATCTATACAATTCAATAATTTTATCAACAACTGATTGTTTTCATTGTTATAACAGCTCTAGCATTAGTTATTCATAACCCCCCCCCCCCCCCACCCCAAATCAAATTTTGGCAGCAGTCCCTCGTACTGATTTACCATGCTCTACCATATTTTCCTGCGAACTTATTTATTCTTAGTTCTCTGCCTCAAGAACCACGGTCCTTGATGTGGTGGGGTGGATTGTGTGTATCAACCATACAAACTACTCAACAATGTGTGCAATCATGTCAGAAAATGAAGATATCAGATTAAGATATGAGTCCTGAAGAGGGACAGCAGCCTTTTCAGTAGCTTCAGAGGCAACCATGTACATGATTGACTGATCTGCCCTTGTAGTGTTAATCAAGGTAGCCATGCTATGTCAGTTCTGCAGATGGCTGAAAGCAAGGGGAAACTATAGCTGTTATATTATTTTGATAATGTGAATCTCTAGTTTATGGTTTAATGGTGATGGCATCCTATTGGGTACAATATTCCAGAGCGGGTCCACATTCAGATCTTGGGGAAGGGGGACTGCAAAATAGGATGCTATCATTAATTAAAAGAAATCTGGTATTCTATGCGTCAGAGCATGAAACATTAGAATTTTTTAATCTTGTAGGTAGGTTAGCAGACTTGTAAAGAGAAATGGATAGCTGTAGTGTCAGCTCTCTGAGACTGCAGATGTGAGTGCAAGTTGCGCTTGCGTGTGTGTGTGTGTGTGATGTGCGCGCAGCGCGCGTGTGTGTGTGTATGTGTGTCTACTGCTGACAAAGGCCTTTAATGGCCGAAAGCAATGTTTGTGTGAATCTTTTTATTGTGCCTATCGCGGCTCAGCATCTCCGCTATATGGTGAGTAGTAACTTGAGTAGTAACTTTCCTTCTCTCGTATTGTTACATTCCATCATGGATAGGTTCTAGTTAGATACAGTCAGAAATAGCAAAGTATGGTGGAAGGAAGCACAGAATTTCTTATCAGGTGAATACAAGGTTATCATTGCAAAATCAAATAAGGTAATGCAGGAGTAAGTCCAATAATAAATATGAAAAAAAAGGAATGACGATGAATCAACATGAACAACATAGTGACTGAGATTAAACAAACTGTTTAGCACATTTAGGTAGCTGAGAAATTAATTGCGATGAGAACTGTCATACAATAGTGGGGAAAAGAAAGTTAAGGAAAAATAAAAGGAGAACATAGATTTGGAAAGGGGAAGCAACCTGTACAAATCTGCACACACCATAATATAATCATTGTGAATGCAAAGTTTAAGAATTACAAAAGATTTTTATACATGTAAAAGACCTGGAGTCACTGGAAGGTTTAAATAGATTATATAATAATGAAATCAAACAATGGAAAATCCAGTATGGAATGTAACAATACCAGAGAAGGAAAGTTGCTACCCATCATACAGTGGATATGCTGAGTCACGATAGGCACAACAAAAAGATTTACACAATTGTAGCTTTCGGCCATAAAGGCCTTTGTCAGCAATACACACACACATTCACGCAAACGCAACTTGCACACACGTCTGCAGTCTCAGAGAGCTGAAACCACACTGTGAGCAGCAGCACCAGTGCATGATGGGAGTGGCGACTGGGTGGGGGTAAGGAGAAGGCTGAGGCAGGGAGGGGGAGGGATAGTATGGTGGGAGTAGTGGACAGTGAAGTGTTGCAGTTTATACAGAGGGCAGAAGAGAAGGTGTGGAGGGGAGAAGGGGTAAGTAGCGGAAAGGAGAGAAATAAAAAGAAATTAAAAGACTAGGTGTGGCAGTGAAATGATGGCTGTGTAGTGCTGGAATGGGAACAGGGAGGGGGCTGGATGGGTGAAGACAGTGACTAATGAAGGTTGAGGCCAGGAGGGTTACGGGAACGTAGGATGTATTGCAGGGAAAGTTCCCACCTGCGCAATTCAGAAAAGCTGGTGTTGGTGGGAAGGATCCATATGGCACAGGCTGTGAAGCACTCATTGAGATGAGGGATATCATTTTTGGCAGTGTGTTCCGCAACATGGTGGTCTACTTGTTTTTTGGCCACAGTTTGTTGGTGCGGACTGGAGTAGGTTGTGGTAGTAGGGTGTATGGGAGAGGTCTTGCATCTAGGTCTATCGCAGGGGTATGAGCCATGAGGTAAGCGATTGGAAGCAGGGGTTGTGTAAGGATGGACGAGTATAATTGTGTAGGTTTGGTGGACGGCGGAATACCACGGTGGGGGGGGGGGGGGGGGGGGGGGGGGAAGAATAGGGGGAAGGAAATTTCTCATTTCAGAGCACGACGATAGGCAATTGAAACCCTGGCAGAGAATGTAATTCAGTTGCTCCAGTCCCAGATGGTACTGAGTTACGAGGGGAATGTTCCTCTGTGGCTGGACTGTGGGACTTTGGGAGGCGGTGGGAGACTGGAAAGATAAGGCACGCAGAATCCTAAACCGCTCACCTTGGTTAAGATTCATTGATGACTTCTTTGCTATCTGGACTGAAGGCGAGGGACACCTTATTCGCATTCCTCCAGAACCTCAACAACTTCTCCCTCATTTGCTTCATCTGGTCCTACTCAACCCAACAAGCCACATTCCTTGATGTTGACCTCCACCTCAGAGATGGCTACATCAGTACCTCCGTCCATATCAAACCCACTAACCACCAGTAATACCTCCACTTCGACAGCTGCCACCCATTCCATATCAAGAAAGTCCCTTCTGTACAGCCTAGCCACCTGTGGTCGTCGCATCTGCAGTGACGAGCAGTTCCTCTCAAAATACACCAAGGGCCTCACTGAAACCATCACTGACTGTAATTATCCTCCCATCCTTGTAAAAAAAACAAATCTTCCGTGCAACTTTCCTTCTCTGGTATTGTTATATAATAGTGAGACAGAGATATGGAATCAAGGTTTTAAACTACATACAATTTGCAGGAGATTATATGGACTCTGACCATATTTTATTGAATATGACGTGCCCGACAAAAGTTGAAGAATTTAGGAAAATGTAGGAATTTAAGAAGGTGGTACAATTCAACTGTCAGAGAATGCTGGAGTTTCGAAGGCAGCACAAGGCAACAACTAACTGAAATGTGGAAAAGGTAGCTTTCAGATACAAAGTAGTGAAGGCAGCATACGAAGAAATATACAAAAATGCAACGTCCAGTACAAATCCTTGGATAACACATGAGAGGTAAAATTTGACTGCTGAAAAGAGAACGTTAAAAAACACAGCAAATAAAACAGGCAAAAAGGAATACAGAAACTTAAAAAATAAGACTGACAAGAAGGAAAATCTGGCAAAGAATGAATAGTTAACTGTAGAAATTGCAGAAGCAAGTCTGGATATGGGAAAGATAGATGCCACTTGCAGGAAAACTAAAGAAGCCTTTGGAGGAAAGAGAAGCAGCTGTATGAACATCAAGAGCTCAGTCGGTACGCCAGTACTAAGCAAAGAACAGAAGGGTGGAAAGAACATATAGGTGTCCATAAAGGGAAGAAACTTGATGACAATAATGTAGAAAGAGACAGTGTAGTGGATCATATTATTTTCTCTCTTGTTCTTTTCTTTTTTATACATATAAAATATTTTGTGGCAAAGATAATATTTTCAAAGATAGAGATACACTCTTCAATTGATTAATTTCTGTATCTTCACCTGTTTGTCGGATAGATAAAAAATCTACTCACCAAGCAGCGGCAGAACACCCGCATAAAAGAAGGTTGTAATTAGGCAAGCTTTCGGAGCCAGTGGCACCTTCTTCAGGCAGAAGAGTTTAAGGGGAAGGAAGGGAGGTGAAGAAAAGGACTGGAGAGGTCTAGGAAAAGGGGTAGAGAAGAGAAGGCATTAATTGTTTCTTGCTGCTAACATACTTCACATATGACCAGAATCTCTTTGGATTTTCTGCCAGGATTCGAGACAACATTTCGTTGTGGAAACTGTCATAGGCATCTCGCATTGAAGTTCGAGCTAAATTTTGAGCTTCTGTAAAAGATGGCCAATCTTGGGAATTTTGGATCTGTTTAAATTTGACATGTTTGTTTTGTTGTTTCTGCAACAGTGATCTAACCTGTTTTGTGTACCAAGGAGGATCAGCTCCGTCGTTTGTTAATTTATTTGGTATAAATTCCTCAATTGCTGCCAATACTATTTGTTTGAATTTAAGCCACATCTGGTCTACACTTATATTATTAATTTGGAATGAGTGGAGACTGTCTCTCACGAAGACGTCAAGTGAATTTTTATCTGCTTTTTTGAATAGGTATATTTTTCGCTTATTTTTTGGGGATTTGGGGAGTACAATATTCAGTCTTGCTACGACAACCCTGTGTTCACTAATCCCTGAATCGGTTTTGATGCTCGTTATTAACTCAGGATTATTTGTTGCTAAGAGATCAAGTGTGTTTTCACAACTGTTTACTATTCGCGTGGGCTCATGAACTACTAGAAATAATTTTCAGAGAATGCGTTTAGCACAATTTCGGATGATATTTTATGCATACCTCCGGAATTAAACATGTATTTCTGCCAATATATTGAGGGTAAATTAAAGTCACCACCAACTATTATCGTACGAGTTGGGTACGTGTTTGAAATCAAACTCAAGTTTTCTTTGAACCTTTCCGCAACTGTATCATCTTAATTGGGAGGTCAGTAAAAGGATCCAATTATTATTTTATACCAGTTTCCAACAATTACCTCTGCCCATACTAACTCAAAGGAAGTATCTATTTCAATTTCGTGACAAGTTAAACTACTTCTGACAGCAACAAACTCGCCATTGCCAACCGTGTTTAGCCTATCCTTTCGAAACACCATTAGGTTCTTCGCAAAAATTTCAGCTGAGCTTATATCTGACTGTACCCAGCTTTCAGTGCCTATAACGATTTGAGCATCAGTGCTTTCTCTTAGCGCTTGGAGCTTTGGTACTTTCCCAACACAGTTACGAAAATTTACAACTGTTATACCAATGGTTCCTGTATCTACGTTCTACCTGTGTTCAGCCTGCTCCCTTTGTGCTTTGTGACTGAAGCCCTTCTTGTGTTTTCCCGAGACCCTCTAACCTAAAAATCCGCCCAGTCTACGCCACACAGCCCCTGCTACCTGTGTAGCCACCTCCTGCATACAGTGGACACCTGACCTAATGTTTAAGCAGTAATCTCTGTCTTGCATATTACCCTGTCTTCCACCTTTAAGCTCTATGGTTTTCAAATGTCATCGGGTGCAGTCCCCAACAATCAGTCATTCCTTCTCATCCTGTGCAATAAGTCCCCCCCCCCTCCCCTCCCCAACCTGCGGTTCTGGGTGACTTTCTCAAAATCTACCCCTTTTCCTAGACCTCTCCAGTCCTTTTCCTTCACCCCTCTTCCTTTATCTTCAACCCTTCTGCCTGAAGAAGGAGTCACTGGCTCCAAAAGCTTGCATGGTTGCAACCTCCTTTTATGTGTGTGTTCTGCCACCACTTGACGAGTAGATTTTTTATCTATCCAATTAAACTAGCTCGCAAAACACTATGCAAGAGTTAATAAGAGCGGAAAGCTAAGTGCATTATACATGGTGAGATTATACAGGTGAGGTGGGGGCAGGGAAAAATAGCCAGGTCAGAAAATAACAAATAGTAAAAACTAAAAAGGGAGCAAAGAAAAGGAATAGTGTCTGAAAAGAAATGCTGAGACCGAAGAAGTTAACATAAGTGTAGGCCAGGTGGGTGGTGAGAACTAAGGATATGCTGTAAAGCCAGTTGCCACCTGCAGGGTTCTGAGAAACAGGGAGGGGAGTGAGGGGAATCTACATAGCACATGTGGTGAAACAAGCAGAGAGGTCATGACTGCCATGTTGTAGAGCATGCTCAGCAACAGGATATTGTGTTTTGCCAGTATATACCCTTTGCCTATCCCCACTCGTCCTAAACTGATAACTTGGCAGTAGTGACACCAATACAGAAGGCCGGACACAGCTTATGTAACAGAAGGCACATGACATGTATCATTTCACCTGTGATTGTTCTACAAATTGACAGTTGTGACCTTTGGTGCCTGTTTCTCCACCCAACAACAGTTTCTCAGAACTCCACAGGTGGGAAATGGCGTTACACCATGTCCTTGGTTCTCGCCACCCACCTGGCCTACATTAAGTTTACTTCTTCAGTCTCAACTTGCTCCCTTTTGGTTTTCTATACCTTTTATTTTTTTCACCTGCCTATATTGTCGTCGTCCCCCCCCCCCCCCCGCCCCCCCCCCCATGTCAACCACGTACAATGCACATAGCTTTCTGCTCTTATTAACTCTTGTACAGTGTTTTGTCAGTAATCTCAGTAATCTCTGTCTTGCTTATTAACTTATCTTCAACCTTTAAGCTCTTAGGTTTTCAAATCTTATCTGGTCCAGTGCCCGACAGTCTGTCCTCCTTCCCTCTCATCCCATTTGGTAGCTCTCCACTGATCCCGGGTTCCTGGCGAATTTTCCGTAATTCTGTCCATTTCCTAAAACTCGCCAGCCATTTTCCTTCATCGCTCTTTCTTCCCCTTCAACACTTCAGCCAGAAGACAGAGCCACTGGCTCTGAAAACTTGCACATCTCCATAACTTTTGTATGTGTTTTCTCCTGCCTGGGTTAGTGAGTAGATTGTTTATCTATAAAATTAGATTTTATATCATATCAGACAACATTAAGGTTGACTGGAAACTGTACTTAAAAGACTCAGGATGCTGAACTAATAGTACTTGCTGATACAACCAATGAGTTAAATGCAACTATAGATGCTCAGGTTGTAAAAACTGAGCAAGCTACTGCTGAAACAAATATCATGTTAGATATGACGAACACCAAGATAGGTCAACACATTACTGACTCACATCAAGAAAAAATTAGAAATAAATACACAACTATGAGAATTAGAAGCCACGCTCTTAAATATAATGTGGGAGTTACATACTGATGTACTTAAACAGTCTCATATAACGTAGTTTTAAAGAAAATGAATAAATATTTCTTCAAATTAAATACAGATTCCAAACAAATTTCACACTTGTATCAGACATAAGATTTCACAACAAGTTACAAATTCAGATGAATTAGAAACTTGTACATCTCTTATTATCATCGTAGTGCAAATATTTCCTGCTATTGGATTCAATATTATATCTGTTAGACAGCTCAGTACAATATTTTATTATTTCACTTACATTTGCAGCTTGATTTTCTGACACAACAATATGATTTAAAACTGTACAATCGTAAGAGAATTTACTGGTTGGGGATAAGGTATTTAATACTTACTCTAGCTTTTACAAAATGTATTACAATGGTATAAATCTGCTTTAGGTCATAGTTATTGTAACAGGCAATAGAGACAAACGAACAGCTGAATCAATTGCCTGAATGACAATCTAGAGAATTGGGACTCAATTAAAATTTTTCTATCTCTGTTTGAAGCTTGCATATGCTCATTTTTAATTTTGACATTACAGATATAACAAAACTTATAACTAAAAAATTTATAATTCTAAGAATAAAGAGTAGGTAGCTGTCACTTTAAATTCTTTTCTACTTTAGGTGTGACTCCTAATGAAAGGACTGGCAACACAACTCTGAAATTTTCTTCTTTTTGTTTCACCCAGTGTGGGCAGACTTATCTCTCAAATAAATAATACATCACTCTCAGAATAATGCAGCCTCTCATAATAATGCAGCCTCTCATAATAATTCAACTTCCACTTCCCCATGCTCCTACCTCTCCCTAAATTCCACTACTTGTAATCCCCAAATATCCTGATCCTAATGAAATAAAAGACTTAAACATGTAAGGAAACTTCTGGCAGATTGAAAATAATTTAAGAGACAACACTTACCCTATCAAAGAATTTCCCAATGAGTATATTTGGAGGCCTGTCTATTCTCATACTATTGATTAATGAACTTAATACTCTTGAGTCCTTTGCATTGTGCACACAGAATGAGCTTAGAAACCGTGCACCTAGGAAGTTTTCAATAGCAGGTGCCCAAGAAGAATCTTTAAGTTTAATATATGCACCTGTTGACAAAGATTATTGACAATCTGTTATTTACAACATTGTTTACAATTACAGTTAAAAACAAGATACATTTATGACAGCAAAGATACTAGAATTGTCCTACAAACAGTTATATAAAGAGATATCAACCTTACCTTCACAATGCATGCCCAGTGCTGAAAACATGAGCTTCTGATAAACAAATGACATTGAAGAATTGCAGTTTTAGTGCCCATGCCAGACTCAGACATCGGGATTGAGATGGACACACCAGTGTTGGCCATCCAGAATGGTCGTGTTTCACTTCAGCACCACAGGTAGGTGGATTTTGCATCAGTCGGCAACCCTATGGTGGTGTAAGTTAGGAGAAAATTGTGTGCATTTTCCTCATCCAGGTGTGTTGGTGTTTCCTAGGCTTTTTGAACACCTATGTTATTTTTTCACACAGTTATTCACTTATCCCCTTCTTGGTCTGCTACTGTGGCTCTCCATGTATGCTACTGATGATTCTTGGCTTACACATTTTGGATTACCCTCAGTTTGTCCTTTCAGATTTGTGGACTGTTCTCATAGATGACCACTTGGTCTTTACAGCCATTTGCCATTTCTCAGAAACTGACTGATGACACTATCGCACTT
Source organism: Schistocerca piceifrons (assembly GCF_021461385.2). Taxonomy (NCBI): domain Eukaryota; kingdom Metazoa; phylum Arthropoda; class Insecta; order Orthoptera; family Acrididae; genus Schistocerca; species Schistocerca piceifrons. Next base: position 475,201,424 of record NC_060142.1, on the reverse strand, counting down.
ACAAAAGTTTTGACAAGCCTGACTTCTGTATGCAAACAAGGTCTTAATGATGGACCCAAAATTTACGGAGCTTCGGCAGCATCAAATAACATTGCATGAACAGATGTAGCTGCAATAACAACAACAGGAGAAACAAATGCAATATCAAGAGCAACTGCAGCAGGAGCACATGAAAGAGCTGCTCAAGCAAAATGCAGAGCTGACTCGAAATGAAAGCACATAGCCAGTGAGACAAGCACCTGAGCCAGCTTTTGCCCCCACTCCTAACATCTGTTGTTTCTGATGTAAACAAAGAAATGTTGGGAAGCCACCTATGTAGACTTATGCTGTGTTACAAAGTAAGAAATATACCACATCCTGGACTCCAGAGCACTTTGTTACTCAGCAGTAGTAGCAGCTGACTGTATGAGATTGTGCAAAAGCTGTGTCAGTACAGAATTTAATAAATTGTGCAGTTTACTGAGTTAGTATTTCTGCCACAAAATGCAGATTGTGGCAGCAGGATTGCAGTTTTACCATATTGAAAGAGTACCAATTGGTCCTATGCAACCTGGATAATGGAATCGCCTGAAAATGCAAGTATGAATGTCCTAATTGCAGAGTTTCATACACTGACTTTTTAATCACAGACATAGTTGTAAGATTAATATTGCAGAAGGAGGTCAAGACTAGAATTTTGAAATTGTTTGACCCCTAGTAAAGTACAACTGCAAATAGTGCAGCAAAAACATCTGAGATGTCTGCAACAGCTCAAAACGCATTTTCAGATAGTTTGCAAACAGCTAAGTTCCCTGCCAAGCATCAACAAATTAGTCCTCTGAATGACTGTCCAGAACAATGAAGGCCCACCCACCTCAGTGTCGGATTTGCTCCCATTGATGTTTATGTCATGTTCAGACATTTGGACATGCCACAAATGTTGCAAGTGTCCACATTTTTTTGTCACATGCGTATTTTTGCTCCCAAAGTAGATTTCAGCAGACTTACTAATCAGACACAACCTAACTGGGTGTCTACAAGTTTTTGAGTTACTTTTATAACAAGAAAATTTTGCCTTGCTCTGAATATTTCGGCTGGAGAGAGGCATATACAGACAGCATTCCCTTTCTGTTACTGCAGCACATGAGAGGCCCACCCAACTCAGTGTCGGATTTGCTCCCATTGATGTTTAAGTCATGTTCAGACATTTGGACATGCCACAAATGTTGCAAGTGTCCACATTTTTTTGTCACATGCATATCTCAAGTTACAGCCCCTGGCAGTAATGTGCCAGAGCAGGAGAACAGAATGGCACACCAATCTGCCAGCATTCACTAATACAGTATGGGTAGCAGAACCTGACCACATGTTGGTGTTCGCTTTAACTCCATGGTAAACAGAACTGGCCAAGAACATAATAAAGTCTGGGTTGAGTTGAATGTCAACAGTATTATCACCCAATTCCAGACTGGAAGGTGTCAGTAGTTTCTTTCATTAACCAGGAAACATATCAGCATTTGGGCGACCCCTATGTGCAGCCGTTGCAGCAGCCGTTTATCTCATACGGCTGGCAAAAAATTCCTTTGAGAGGACAAATTACTATATGGGCAAAATAAAAGAACATGGAATGATAAATCGTCTTATTGGTTGTAAGCCAAAGTGAAATGAGACCACTCTGGATGGTCAATGCTGGTGTGTCCATCTCAATCTCGATGTCTAATCAGGCAAGGACTCTAAAACTGCAATTCTTCAATGTCATGTTTTCGATACTAAACGTGTATTGTGAAGACAAGGTTGATGTCTGTTGGCTGTAAATATTCACTGCATTTTGTTTCCCAGTAGTGGATGTGGTGAATCTAGTTTTGAGCTCGATACCATTCCAGGCTTTAGAATCATTCAGTTACTTCCTCCAACAGCAATCAACAGCTTCAATGCCTCGGCAAACCAATCAGCAAATGGAAAGAATGGAAAATGCACACTTTGACATGCTGCTAGAGCCTCTGGCAGGACCAATGAAAGATGGGAGATATTTAGTACCCTCGCCGGACTCTGATATTGAGATTGAAAGGGATGCACCAGCATTGGCTTTCTGGAGTTATCTAGTTTTGCATCCAAACTATGGGCACCATGGACTTTACCTCAGCTGGCAAGACCCTCTGGTGGTGTAAGCTAGGAAGAAGCGATCCCATCAGTGACATCACCTGGCCAGAATTATAGGTTTCCTCATGACATTCTACAGAAAATTATGAAACATGTAAAAAATACAAGTAGCTTGAAGTAAACATAAGCTTTAGATCATAAAACAGACCTCTTCTAGCTTTGGCCTCTGATGCTTATAGAAATGTATCATCAGCTTGGGATTCTGCATAAAGAAATCCTTATCAGGTTTGTGAACCTGGTAAGGCTGTTATACAGCTACTGGGCGTGGCTCCTATGGTGATGGGGATGCTGGTTTTTTCACTTTAAAAGGAACCAGCAGTGGTTAACTGTGGACCATACCAATACATTTATTCAATTTTTCCTGTGTGCAGTAATGTTCCACATTAACCACAAACCACGCTACCACAAAGTACATGATATCATAAACCAGAATTAAACTAGCACATTGATAGACCTTACATAATAAAAATACATACTGATAATTCTCTGTAACAGGAATCCATTTCAAAAAATGTCAGGAAGACTGCTGTGATTTTCACCAAAATTTACAACACAATGTGATAGTGACCTAAAACCTGTAGGCTATTTCTATGATGTGTGCTGCAGTTTTTACCTGACAATTTCACTACCATAATCTCCACTGCCTTGGTAACATACAGTAAAGTGTGAAATTTGAAAACAGTTTGATTCTGTAGTTACAGCAGAAAAACAGACTGAAATGTGTTACGATGAGATGTGACAAAAGACACCTCTTTTTTTGAGGTTTTCCTAGTCATCAAGACATTTGATACTGCCTTCTCCAGAGAGTTCTAAACAACTGTAGAAGATAATAAATGATGTGAGATTTAATTTCAGTACCATCAGAATATGGGCCCGCTTTCAATGCATCTCCACCTTGTCATTTTTTAGGGCCTTATATGCTTGCACTGCAAAACCAAATACAGCTTCCACAATCAAATTTTCACTCTACAGCAGAGTGTGCGCTGATATGAAACTTCCTGGCAGATTAAAACTGTGTGCCGGACCGAGACTCGAACTCAAGACCTTTGCCTTTCGTGGGCAAATGTTCTACCAACTGAGCTACCCGAGCACGATTCACGATCTGTCCTCACAGCCTTCCTTCCAGCAGCAGCTCGTCTCCTATTTTCCAAACTTCACAGAAGCTCTCCTGCGAACCTTGCAGAACTAGCACTCCTGGAAGAAAGGTCCCGAGTTCGAGTCTTGGTCCGGCACACAGTTTTAATGTGCCAGGAAGTTTCAAATACAGCTTATTTTGGTGGTTTAGAACATGGTCTTTCTAATGAAAATGGTTTAAAAGAGTTTAGTAGAAGACGTTTTTTGTAAAGGTGGCCCAAAAATAGCCATTTTTGGCACTTTCAGAAAAATCATCAACTTTGCCCTCAGTTTGTAAATTACTGGAAAGCAGTAGGGGAGTGAAATTTTATGATTTAAGACCTTGTATTCACAAGTTATTATGTACAAGGTTTCAGGTGGAGCCTGCAATCAATTCTGGAGATATAAACAACTAAACTTCAAATTTTTTTTCAAGCATCTATTTTTTTGGCTACCTTTGCTCCAAATTATCCATACGCAAATCATCCAGGAAATCTCTGTATTGTTATTTTGAGTAAGAGAGCAAAAAAAGTTGTACAAGATGGATTCGTTTTGTTCCCTTCAAGAAAATACTGCCAGAGATACTGGGTGGTTACAATTAAACTTTTCCTGTTTAACACGTTATAACACATAAACTGATTAACACATGAGTACCAAACCTGGTAGCATTAATGTCAGGGACATAGGGAAGAGAAATAATGCAGAAACAATTCAACTGAAACACTTTTAATGTGCTGCTACGGTGCATCATACCATTACATACCAGTACCACTACTGTTACAGAAGGGGCTCAATACGGCACCCATCAGTGTGCAGAAGTGTCTGAAGGCACAGGATTGCATTCTGCACAGCAGAACAAAGTATGTCCATAGGTATGCTGGCTACCTCTCCTGATATGCTGCACTTCAGATCAGCACATGTTCTCCTGGTAAACCCTGTCCTTCAGGTAGCCCCACAACCAGAACTCACCGGGAGTGAGGTCACGTGATTGTGCCAACCAAGCATTTGGAAATGATCGGCTGATAATTCAATTGTTTCCGAATGGGTCTTGGACAAGCAGGTGAACTTCACGAGCAATGTGCTGTGGGACTTAATTTTGCATGAAAACTGTTGAGATCAATGCGTCTCTGTCCTGTAGAGTGGGGTATGACAGCTGGTGAAGCTGGTGAAGCATATTGCAGTAATGCTGGCTTGTCACACAGCACGCTTTGGTCCTTGAGCGCCAACCTGTTCAAAAAAGAATGGGCCAATAATGCACGTGACACATTTACCATACAGAGGAACTTCATGCACAATGACTGTAGGTGAACATCCCCACATTCAGCAATTTTGACCTCACTCATCAGAGAAAAATGAGCTTCATCTGTCTATAGGATGGTCCAGGGCCAGTCCTCGTCAACTTCAATTCTTGCGAGAAAGTGGACAGTGAAGTTAACTCGTCATGAGTGCTGTGGTGCAAACTGCTGTATGATATGGATCTTGTACGGATACCACTTGAGAATGGTTCGAAGCACCTTCCATACAGTGGACTACGGGATGTTCAACTGTCGTGACACAGCACACGCACTGCCTGACAATCAGGAATTGTGTGCAGCATTGTCTGCCATAGCAACAGCAATTTCATCAACCACCTGTGGTGCAACTGGTTGTCGCCCTCTTCCCGGAGCGATGCCCAGTTTCTCCAGTTGATTCAAACTTCTTCATCACACACCGCACAGCATGTGGAGAAAGAGGACCCTTCCATAATACTTTCAGCTGGCAATATTCTCGAAGTGCACATGCAGAATTACTGTTGATTTGATAACAGAGCTTCACCAATAATGTCCTGCTCCTTTTGTCCATGCTCATGTTGACACCTCAACAAGTGCACTGCGACGGATCAAGTGTGTGAGACAATGAGTCACGATAACTGATCATTGTACCTGTTGGCCACAGTTGGAACTGGACAGTGACACTGGGATGTGTGGAAATCATGCACCGCAAACTCTGACATTAATGCTACCAAGTTTGGTACTCATACGTAATTAGTTTCTGTGTTAAAAAGTGTTAAATAGGGAAAGTTTAATTAGAACTGCCCGCATTATGTTTCAAAGTTGTCGAAAACTCTTGGGTACACTGCCGATAGCTGTGCCATGGGTTCAAACAAATGACTATATCTCTGGAAGTATAGAATTAATTACTGTGAAACTTTACCAGTGTTCACTGGGAACATTCATATAAAATTTCATCAAAATCTGTGATGATCTTGTGCAAACCTCTAGGCAACCTCATGTGGGAATTTGGCATAGAATGGCCCAAAAGTAAGGTCCCAAACTTACCAATTGGACCAACAGGTTTCCGATCAAATTTTCCATTCCTGTGTAATTCATCAATTTTTGCCAAAAAGCTGGGCATCCAAGAACCGTACAGACTTATCACATCCCTGTCTTCCCTCTCAAGTGCTCTAACCTGCCTCTTTTTTGCTTCTGAAACACATGAGACACAGAAATTTCAAGGACATTTATTTCATATATGCAACAATAAATGTGCCTTCAATAATTAGTTGACAATACAAATATTTACACAAATTCAAAACAGAAAGTGAGTGAACAGTGACCGAGGATAAATGATGGAAGGTGCTTTACAGTCACACAAGATTAATTTTTAGAGACCAAACAACTCAGTAAACACCAAACAAATATAAAATTATCCCTCCCTCTCTCTTTCATGTGCCATACTTGCCTTAGTAACATTTAAATGTAGGCAGTTATCACTTAATCTTTCAGCTACCCTCTTCTCAAAAAATAAAGTATACTACATTTAAAATGGACATAATAAAACATGCAACAAAGAGGTCAGTTCTTCATTAGAAGAGAAAGCTATGAGTTTCAGGACAATGCCCTATAAAGAAATAGGTCACTGCTACTTCATTCCACCTCTGTTAGCCAGGTAGGGAGCTGATCTCAATAGCTGCATCTTCCCATCCATCTCCTCCATTCACATCTACCACCATCAGCACATGCCCTTCTTACATCAATGAGGCAATAGCTTGCAGAATGATTGAAATTTCTTTTACAACTGTTCATCATCAACAAGTTTACTTAACTGCTAAGCCTGCTTGCTTATTTTGTTCTATGCCTACTTGCCCTATTAACCAACAGAGTGCTATATTATTCCCTTGGCGATCATTAACTATCCGTATCATTTTTCCCCTGCCAGGTATATAGAACAAATAACTTTGAGGCCATCAAGGAAATCTGAGCAGTTGAGATAATACTTCCTTCACTCACATCTCACCAGATCCAGTGCTTTCAACCAGAGAAAAATACAGGCAGCCAGGTGACTCCTGGTTTAGTATCAATCATTTAAGCTACAATAAAACTGCAGTCTTACTCTAAATTACATTAAAATGACTGTTTACAAATAACAATGGAAAACTTTCATTTATAAGATATGTCACATCAAAATTAATTCTAGTGCTCAAAAGGAGCTAAAGCAGCATTCTGATCTGTTCTATTTGTCATACCCATTTACAAATGACAAGTCTTTGCATGAATCCTACAGGTCTTCATTGCTCCCAACGATTGTTAGAATGTTATCCTGCTAGTGAGCAACAGTAAGGCATGCCAGTGACAGCAGGATTTTTTCCTTTATAGGCCTGTTGCAAACACAAAGCACTTCATCATGATGTAAAAGAGGTGGCTCGGGAGCCTTTTATAAAGTGACATACAATTGTCCGTTGAGCCCGGTGTGGGGTCGACTGTAGTCAAAGCTAAGCATAAAAATATAGCTCAGCAGCTAACCCAGCTAGTAGTCAACTCTTGGATGACTATTAAAATTTCTGCTTAGACACTTCTGTGCTTTTTGGTTCTCAAATTCAGGACTAGGTGAATCTAGTTAACTGTGATACCATTCACAGAATTTGGTACGTTATGTGTGCAATTTAAGTAACTGTTTGAACTTACATTATGTTGTTCAACAAGGTTCCACACCCATGTACCCTTAAAGCAATGGGCAGAGCCAAAGTTTCATAGAGCTTGTCCAGTGCCTTTCGTCATGGGGCAGCAAGTTACAGCAGAACCAGAAATGTTGCAAAGTAAAGGTGTTACAAGGGGGCATTCAATACATAATGCAACAGATTTATTTTCTTGGACAATTCGGGTTGAAAAAATGTGGACTCTGTTGTGGGACATTGCGATATACTCCTGATTCAGCTCCTATAGTTTCATGAAGTTCCCGTAGGTGGTGACACTACCCTCTCTCCCCCAGAAAACCAGAGCATCACAGATATTCAAGGGGGGCATGCAAAATACCAACAGATACTAGGCAATGAACATAAGCATTCAAGTCATTGGGTGAAGGGTCTGACATGATCACAACAAGGTTCAAACATCTCAGTGCACGACTGGACGTCTCTGTTGGCAAGGCCTCACACAAGTTGGCACTGAACTATTTTCCCTCATCCGCTCTACAGTCTATGTATTTCACCTTCTGACTTCCATCTGTTTGATCCAGTGAATGATGCACTCCACAAGAAGCAGTGCAGGGAAGATGGGGAGGTTATTGATGCAGCAAGACACGGGCTCTGATGTCAACCAGTAGGATGGTACCATGCAGTCATACAGGCCCTACCGATAAGGTGGTATAAACCCATCGCATTGAATGCAGATTATGTTGAAAAACTTGGTTTTGTAGCCAAACGAGTGGGAATAATGTGGTGTATTGGAATCCTAGGACGAAACCAAACTGCTCGCAGAAAAAAATGTGTTGGATTACTTATTGAATGCCTCTTGTATATACACAGTATTGTCAAGCCAGTGGGCTATGACCACAGTCATAGTTAAGAAATCATTTGAATCACTCAGAATTTGTAAACATTTCAAGTCTATCATTGATGCTCAAGCAAATGTCTATCTGCATCCAATTCCTCAGGCGGAGGAATAGTTGGAAAAATTGGTTGGGGTCTATATTTTTTCAAAGCTAGATTAAAAGATGAAGCAGTTTTTGGCGATTAATATGCCATTCAGCACATGTCAGATATTTAGATAACTTGCAATTACCGGGGCCATGTAGGATTAGCACCTGCACAACCTAGAGGAGATGTTTGAGCGGTTCCAGGACACCAGACTGTGGTGTCGACCCAACAAACATAGTTTCTTTCAGCTTAGTGTTAAGTACCTGGGACACATGTTAAATAAAGAAGGGCTCAAGAATACACTCAAGCACAGGGATTCTATCACTAACTTGCCAGCTCCTATGAAATTCAAAGAACTACAGTCGTTCCTCAGCAAAGTAAATTATTATGTGAGGTTTATTTCCAATGCAGCCCAGATTTCTCACCCGCTTAATAAACTGCCTAAAAAAAGGTGTTGAATTTGTGTGGTCAGAGGCATGCCAGAAGACTTTCTTGCTACTTAAAAAGTGCTTTAGGTCAGCCCACTGTTTAGTGACTTTTCAACCCGGCATACATTTAAAGCTAGCCACTTATGTGTCACACCGTGGTGCTGGTGCCGTGCTACTCTCACACACACACCAACAGCACTCGACAGCCCATTGCATTTGATCTACAACATTAAATTCAGTACAGAGGAATTTTTCGCAAAATGGGAAAGAAGTGTTGGCTATCATATATGGAGTCAGGAAGTTTCACGTGTGTTTCGATGGTACTAAGTTCCACCAATCACAAGCCCCTCATTGTCATTTGGTACCCATCCAAAACTTCCCAATAAGGACAGCACAACAGGTGCAATGGTGGGTACTGGTCCATAGTAACTATACCTTTTTGAGATCCATTATCAGCTCACCATGCAGCACTCAACACTGACACACCTTCTTACTTGCCGTGCAGCCCAGACGCTGAGTCTGACAGCACAAAGCACTCTGTTTTACCTTAGATGCAAATAAGCAATATACTCTTGATGAATTCCTGATTACGGCATGTGAAACAGCAGCAGAAATGGACCATGATCCACTACTCCGCTGGTCGTTATCTGCTATACGGCAGGATGGGCTGGAGCACCAGTCTAAGGTACCGACACAGGATGGTGCACTAATTTTTCTTGATGTCACTGAAAGCGTCATTCTGATACTATGGACAGTTCTGAATGCTCAGTGGTAGTTCCTCCCACACTCCGCCTCCTCATACTGAAGCTCCTCCATATTGATCACTGAGGAATATGCAGAAAGAAAGTAATAGTGCAGCTTCATGTATATTGGCCTGGCATTTTAACCTTTGGCCACGTGCTGATCACTCCTGGCAAAGAGGGCATGTTGATTTCATACGACCATTATGGGGAGCAATGTGGTTGCTGGTTGTCAATGCTCTCTCTAACTTTCCATATGTGGGACATATCGCAACTACTACCCTTGGACTCTCCATAATATTTGCAAAAGAGGGGTCACGCTACACCCTGGTTTCCGACAATGGCCCTCAATTCCGGGAATCTGCGTTATAGGGTGTTTGTAAATGCAATGACATTTAGCACATGGTCACCGCCCCATTTCGGAAGCCGAGCATATGGTGAAGACCTTCAAAATGCAGATGCAGATGATGGCAGCCAACTCTGGGGAAGCACTCATCAGCTTCCTCATCAACTACCTGTCCATCTCTTGTCAATGGACATAGCACAGGTGAAATTTTATATAGGCGCAGGTCCCATGTCCTCTTTGACTTGCTGCACCTATCACCACACACCCATTGCCCTGAACACAACCATATCACTGTGTGGGCTCCCACATCTGACTTTAAACTTTCTACCGAGACTCCAGGTGGCCCAAGGCATTGTCACTGGCAATAGAGTGTGGTAAATGTTTAAAGCTGTGGCCAGTCAGCTGCATTTAGTCATGTTTTGAAATCAACTCCAGCCGCAGCGAAGCGTGCTCCTCCCCCCAATCCTTTCCCCTCAATTACTGGCTGGTCACGACATATGCAACCACGCAAGAGGCAAGCCTGCCTGCTATTGTAACACTTTCCGCCCCTGCATTCAGCATCGAAAGAGGGGCAACTACGACCAGTGATGGGAGCCGATGGTGATGGAAGCACTTCCAGCCCCTAGGACACTTCCAGGTCCCACAAACACCAGTGATCCCCACACTGCATAATCGACAGAGGTGGAGCATTTTCAGACTCAAGTGCCCACAGAAGTGAATCATTGTCCCCATCTCCTCCACACCTGAGTAACAACAGGGAGATCAGGTCAGTGTGGTTCCAGTTGTCTGAGACTGGAGACATGTGTGCAAGTTGCTTTTGTGTGTGTGTGTGTGTGTGTGTGTGTGTGTGTGTGTGTGTGTGTGTTGCCGACAAAGCCCTTAATGGCCAAAAGGTATAATTGTGTGGACCTTTTTGTTGTGCCTATCGCAACTCAGCATCTCCGCTATATCGTGAGTAGCAACTTTCCTCTGTAATATTGTTACATTCCATCCTGAATTCTCTATAAAGAACTATGTTCCATAAATCACATTTGTTCTTGTTATAGTACCTTCCCTTTCTTGATCATTAACTGCAACTGCCGTGTTATTAACAGTTATATACATATAAAACAAGCCACACTTAAAATGCTACGAAGAGGGATATCATTCTCTTGTTCTAAATTAATGCTGTAGTAGGAAGGCTACATACAGACTAGCAAACAGCCACAAAAGCCACACAGATGGATCACTGGCAGGAGGAGGAGTAAGAGATCAATGTTTAATGTCCTGTCAACAACGCGGTCATTAGAGATGGACACAAGCTTGGATGGTTTGAAGGAACCATCCCAGCATATTCTTTAAGAGTTTTAGGGAAATCATGGAAATCCTAAATCAGGATGGCTGGAGGTAGGTTTGAAATGTCGTCCTCCCAAATGTGAGCCCAGCATCCTACATACAGTCACTAATGCAAGGAGAACACCTATTAGGTGATATTAGAAGTGGAAAGACTACTGTAAAACTACCTCCAGCAAGGATGGATTGTTAATCCAAGTCAAACTGCACTTTACTCATTACAAAACCAACTTTTTATACAGGAAGATACAGTGTTTGTTTGAGTGTCTTCTCATTTTAACAATACATAATTTAATTTGTAAAAGAGTGAGCTGGAAACATCCACTTTTTCTGTTAGTCTATTCCTAAAAATAAGATGGGGCACAAGGAAGATGCTTTGACAAAAATTGCAAAACAATCAGGCACACCCTGGGCAACAGTGAGGACAATACCAAAGGCTGAATCTTCTACCACCAAAGACGCTACAATGACACACTTAAAACTGCATTTGTCAATACCATCACTAGTAAAAAAACGATCTCCATTAATACCGAAGGGGTTTCAGCACAGAAGGAAGCACTAATGTCCGACATCTGCAAGAAACATAACTGTGGTATATTACTGGTCCAAGAAACACAAGAGGATCAAATGACTATCAACCGAGGGTGTATGGAATGCAACTCACCTAAGAGAGACCTACCAAGCAATAAGGCAACAGAACTTTCACAAAATTGGACAATGATATACTGTCTGCAGATATGAATTGTGCAGACAACACTGAAATCTTAACAGTAGGAATTCGATTTTGCACTACCAGACTTTCCTACAAGTTTCCAGAATGAGATTTTCACTCTGCAGCGGAGTGTGCACTGATATGAAACTACAAGTTACCAAATAAGTAATACTAATCTACAAAAACTTACTATTTTGACACCAGCCAACAAAGATGTTACTGAATGACTTATTGAGGATATAAGAAAACAGACACAAATGATAAAAACCTTTAAGACTGGACCGAATGCATGGGTTTAAAACTAATACATGACCCAGTGTTGCCCTATTCCTTTAAACAGTAGACTACAGAGGAGGGGTTACAACCCAAATAATATTTTTACCTCTGAAAATACTGTTCACCAAACGAAGAAGCACACTGCAGAACCATTTCCAACAACACAACACCGAGCTCTTATATTTACTGTAGAAGTAGTTGTTAAACCAGAAAATTTGTCTTCGTAAGACAGTTAAACTTCAAAACGCTCAGTGGGATCAATTTTCTCAGAACATGGATGAAGAAGTCATAAAAATCAGGTCTGATACAGAGAATTATGGAGATTTTGTGAAGATAGTAAAGAGTTTCTCTTGTAAACATATTCCAAGAGGATGTAGAATTGTGTACTTACCTGTACTTGGTAAAACTCAAAAAGAACTCCTTAAGAGGTACGAACAACTTTTCAAAAATGATGCATTCTCAGCTGAGACAATACAAACATGAGAAAAACTTATTCAAGCCATATCAACATCACAAACAGAAAAATTGCATACTTTCCTCAGAAGTCTGAATATGAAACACAGCAGTCAACAAGCCTGTAAAAGTCTGAAAAACCTTACTGGTGATCCTACAGTTTCGCCCTCAGTTGTATGCAAGGTCACCCCTGACCAAATAGCACACCAACTGCTGCTGAATGGCAAAAGAGCAAAAGTAACAAAACTTAAATGACATGAACTTGGCACGCCATTCACCTATGAATGAACTGAAAACTGCTATTCATTGGATGAAAAGTAACAAAGTTGCAAGCCTGGATGACATGAGATCAGATCAATAAGGAACTCTGGCCCTGTAACTTTGAACTGGATCCTGCAAATGACGAACACTTGTGTTGCCACAATAATAATCCCATATATCTGGCACAAGCATTGCTTAAACCAGGAAAGAACCAAATAATTCCAAGAACTTCAGATCTGTATCACTTCTGTGCCATCTGTTTAAAGTTCTGGGGAGAACAGGAAAATAATGATTAGAGAAGAGTCAGGTTTCATACCAGAAAAGTCACACACTAGTCGGATACTTATTATAACCCAGCATGTCAAGAAAGGGTACGAAAGAAAGCAGATTACAGAAGTTGCTTTATCAACCTTACAGCTGCTTATCAGACTATGAATCATAAAAAACTAAGAAAGAAGCTGTACACAACAACTAAGGGCTAGCGACTGACACCATCTGACACCATTTAAACAGTGTCTGCTGCAGAACAGATGATTTTTTGTCATCCTAAGTGACAAGAAGAGTCGCTGGAGAGTGCAGAAGAATGGCTTACCCAAGGAAGTGTGCTGGTTCCAATATTACATATCATATATACTAATGATCAGCCACTCAATGCTGGAATCCAGTCCTTCATCTACATAGATGACACAGCTGTTGCTATTTAGGGAGCAACATCTGAAGAAGTAGAATCCAAGCTAACACGTACTCTCGAAGAACTTGTCACCTACTATGATGACAACCTCTTGAAACCCAACCCACATTAAAATCAAATGTGTGCATTATACTTATGCAATAAAGAGGCAAAAAGAAAGTTGAACACCACCTGAAAGGACACAATTTAAATCATTGTGCCCACTCCAATACCTAGGGTTAAAGTTGGATTGTGTCTTAACCTACAGAAAACAATGTATAGACACCAAACAGAAGGTATGCATTAGAAACAACCTTATCCTGACAAACACCACATGGGGAGCGCAACCCAGCATACTCTGCACATCCACACTTGCTCTGTGTTTCTCTGCTGCGGAGTATGCTGCGCCAGTCTGGAAGAACTCTGCACATGCTAACGAAGTTCATGTGGCCCTTCATGAGACAGGCCTCGTAGTCACAGGGTACCTAAGACCAACTCCAGTCAGCAAGATATTTCCACTCATGGGAGTACCACCTCCAGATATGGGAATACCACCTCCCGACGTAAGAAGACAGGTAGCAGCAGAGGATGAAAAGAAGAACACAAAACAGATCCACAGCATCCATTGTTCAGACCTCACACCTATCCATCATGAGTGAAATCCAGAAGCAGCTTCCTACTTACAACTGCACCAATTCCAAGTCCAGCAGAAGCCCACCGAACTGAGCTGTGGAGAACATAATCTCCTGTAGGATTATTGTCAACAAAAAAAGAAGCTACATCAGGCGGCCATATCCAATACAGGATCTGGGAAAACCTCAGCTGGCTGAGAACAGGGATGACAAGGTGCAAGACTAATTTAAAGAAGTGGGTATCAGTGATGATGAATGTTGTGTATGTGGGGCAAGGCAGGACTTTGAACTTTTGTTAGTCTGCAGTAACCCGAGCGAACCCTGTGATATCAAAGACGTGTTTGCATTGATCAACAGAGCCATTTTGGTTGCTGAGCACAGGGCTCATAAAGTGTGAAATACTCTGTGATTTATATTACATTGTAATTTAGTGTCCTTCGGACTCAGATAAATAAACAAATAAGTAATAAGATAATTTTTTTCAAATTTTCTCTCATTTTCTATATGATACATCACAATATTTACATGAAACAGTTACTTTCTTATTTAAGATTAATTTAACCAAGTTTGATTATTCACAATGTAATTTCTCAATTACTGACAATAATATTGTAATCTCACTTAGAGATAATTAGTATGAGTAGGTGTTCGGGATTTTAAGACTCACAGAAACCATGAGGAGATGGAAAATATTGTGAGCTAATAAGTAACTTTGAATGTACAGACACACCTCATTTGAAAGGCCTTTGGTTCCTCTTTTCAGTTAGTGTTTTATCTTCATCAAAAACCAAGTATTTCAAAAGTTATTCATAATTAATTTTGACATCTGGAATGTCTGTTTTTAACCAGTGGTTATTTCCACGATTCTGTCATTTAAGTTTGTGATAACAAACATGTTGGTGATAGCAAAAATGTCCACTCACTTTCAGAAAACATGTTTACTAATTATTCAACACAGAAAAATATTTAAATATGGGAATAAACAAGATATTAATAATACAGTCTGTCTAACTTTATCAATTTTCCCGTTATCTAACATGTAATTAATTTCCAAACAATTGTTACTATTATTCCACATAATTAATTTTGACCTTTCTCTCATTATCAGTTAAAAAATAACAGTCAAACTCAACAAGTACTCATTAGCTTGAGGAAGCTTCAGGCAGTTGGTGCCTAAAAGGTAAAGTGTTAATATGTATATGTCAGTCAACTCTTTGAACAATCCTTGTCTAGCTACTAACAGGTTAATATCCTATTGTCACTACAAGTCAAAATGTACTTAGTAACCAGTTCTTAGTTCATCTTATAAAGTTACATACTTATATGAACTATGTTAATCAGTCTGTGTTGAGTGTGCATGTTGTCAACATTTAGTTGTTAAATTTTTTGTCATCATCTAAGAACAGGAAATAATTGACAATCTTCTTCTGTTGAATGTAACAACATGTCTACTGTTACCAGTCATTGTTTACTTTATTTTCACAACATGTTTCAAAGGTTTAAACCACCATCATCAGGTTTTCAAATAAGTCTTCTTCTAAACTGTGATTCCTGAAGATCTAACATGTGTAGACACACAGGTGCTGAGTTTGTTACAGAACTGTTCACTACGTATGTTGCCACTCTTGAAATTTGTTGGGTGCATCTGCTACCTGTGTTGTGTGTGCTAAGTATAAATTCAATATGAGCAGCTTGTTGTTGTGGATGTGGTCTTCAGTCCTGAGACTGGTTTGATGCAGCTCTCCATGCTACTCTATCCTGTGCAAGCTTTTTCATCTCCCAGTACCTACTGCAACCTACATCCTTCTGAATCTGCTTAGCGTATTCATCTCTTGGTCTTCCTCTACGATTTTTACCCTCCACGCTGCCCTCCAGTACTAAATTGGTGATCCGTTGATGCCTCAGAACATGTCCTACCAACCGATCCCTTCTTCTGGTCAAGTTGTGCCACAAACTTCTCTTCTCCCCAATCCTATTCAATACTTCCTCATTAGTTATGTGATCTACCCATCTAATCTTCAGCATTCTTCTGTAGCACCACATTTCGAAAGCTTCTATTCTCTTCTTGTCCAAACTATTTATCGTCCATGTTTCACTTCCATACATGGCTACACTCCATACGAATACTTTCAGAAATGACTTCCTGACACTTAAATCAATACTGGATGTTAACAAATTTCTCTTCTTCAGAAACGCTTTCCTTGCCATTGCCAGCCTACATTTTATATCCTCTCTACTTCGACCATCATCAGTTATTTTGCTCCCCAAATAGCAAAACTCCTTTACTACTTTAAGTGCCTCATTTCCTAATCTAATTCCCTCAGCATCACCCGACTTAATTAGACTACATTCCATTATCCTTGTTTTGCTTTTGTTGATGTTCATCTTATATCCTCCTTTCAAGACACTGTCCATTCCATTCAACTGCTCTTCCAAGTCCTTTGCTGTCTCTGACAGAATTACAATGTCATCGGCGAACCTCAAAGTTTTTATTTCTTCTCCATGAATTTTAATACCTACTCCGAATTTTTCTTTTGTTTCCTTTACTGCTTGCTCAATATACAGATTGAACAACATCGGGGAGAGGCTACAACCCTGTCTTACTCCCTTCCCAACCACTGCTTCCCTTTCATGTCCCTCGACTCTTATAACTGCCATCTGGTTTCTGTACAAATTGTAAATAGCTTTTCGCTCCCTGTATTTTACCCCTGCCACCTTTAGAATTTGAAAGAGAGTATTCCAGTCAACATTGTCAAAAGCTTTCTCTAAGTCTACAAATGCTAGAAACGTAGGTTTGCCTTTCCTTAATCTTTCTTCTAAGCTAAGTCGTAAGGTCAGTATTGCCTCACGTGTTCCAGTGTTTCTACGGAATCCAAACTGATCTTCCCCGAGGTTGGCTTCTACTAGTTTTTCCATTCGTCTGTAAAGAATTCGTGTTAGTATTTTGCAGCTGTGACTTATTAAGCTGATAGTTCGGTAATTTTCACATCTGTCAACACCTGCTTTCTTTGGGATTGGAATTATTATATTCTTCTTGAAGTCTGAGGGTATTTCGCCTGTTTCATACATCTTGCTCACCAGATGGTAGAGTTTTGTCAGGACTGGCTCTCCCACGGCCGTCAGTAGTTCCAATGGAATATTGTCTACTCCGGGGGCCTTGTTTCGACTCAGGTCTTTCAGTGCTCTGTCAAACTCTTCACGCAGTATCATATCTCCCATTTCATCTTCATCTACATCCTCTTCCATTTCCATAATATTGTCCTCAAGTACATCGCCCTTGTATAGACCCTCTATATACTCCTTCCACCTTTCTGCTTTCCCTTCTTTGCTTAGAACTGGGTTTCCATCTGAGCTCTTGATATTCATACAAGTCGTTCTCTTATCTCCAAAGGTCTCTTTAATTTTCCTGTAGGCGGTATCTATCTTACCCCTAGTGAGATAGGCCTCTACATCCTTAATTTGTCTTCTAGCCATCCCTGCTTAGCCATTTTGCACTTCCTGACGATCTCATTTTTGAGACGTTTGTATTCCTTTTTGCCTGTTTCACTTACTGCATTTTTATATTTTCTCCTTTCATCAATTAAATTCAATATTTCTTCTGTTACCCAAGGATTTCTACTAGCCCTCGTCTTTTTACCTACTTGATCCTCTGCTGCCTTCACTACTTCATCCCTCAAAGCTACCCATTCTTCTTCTACTGTATTTATTTCCCCCATTCCTGTCAATTGCTCCCTTATGCTCTCCCTGAATCTCTGTACAACCTCTGGTTCTTTTAGTTTATCCAGGTCCCATCTCCTTAAATTCCCACCTTTTTGCAGTTTCTCCAGTTTTAATCTACAGGTCATAACCAATAGATTGTGGTCAGAGTCCACATCTGCCCCTGGAAATGTCTTACAATTTAAAACCTGGTTCCTAAATCTCTGTCTTACCATTATATAATCTATCTGATACCTTTTAGTATCTCCAGGGTTCTTCCATGTATACAACCTTCTTTCATGATTCTTAAACCAAGTGTTAGTTATGATTATGTTGTGCTCTGTGCAAAATTCGACCAGGCGGCTTCCTCTTTCATTTCTGTCCCCCAATCCATATTCACCTACTATGTTTCCTTCTCTCCCTTTTCCTACACTCGAATTCCAGTCACCCATGACTATTAAATTTTCGTCTCCCTTCACAATCTGAATAATTTCTTTTATTTCATCATACATTTCTTCAATTTCTTCGTCATCTGCAGAGCTAGTTGGCATATAAACTTGTACTACTGTAGTAGGCGTGGGCTTCGTATCTATCTTGGCCACAATAATGCGTTCACTATGCTGTTTGTAGTAGCTTACCCGCATTCCTATTTTCCTATTCATTATTAAACCTACTCCTGCATTACCCCTATTTGATTTTGTGTTTATAACCCTGTAGTCACCTGACCAGAAGTCTTGTTCCTCCTGCCACCGAACTTCACTAATTCCCACTATATCTAACTTCAACCTATCCAATTCCCTTTTTAAATTTTCTAACCTACCTGCCCGATTAAGGGATCTGACATTCCACGCTCCGATCCGTAGAACGTCAGTTTTCTTTCTCTTGATAACGACATCCTCTTGAGTAGTCCCCGCCCGGAGATCCGAATGGGGGACTATTTTACCTCCGGAATATTTTACCCAAGAGGACGCCATCATCATGTAATCATACAGTAAAGCTGCATGCCCTCGGGAAAAATTACGGCTGTAGTTTCCCCTTGCTTTCAGCCGCTAATCATCATAATATGTTTTGGAAATAACAAATGTAAGAAGATTCCAAGTTTATACAGGCGGTTTTGTATCACTCAATTGGCAGTCAAGTTGCAAAACCAACCAGTTTGTGGAAGAGAGAGATGCCAAGATTACAACACTACTGAGAAACTGCTGTCATCACAGGTTAGCAACACTACAAACTGTAAAGAGTCAAATATTGTCACACTCTGGTCATAGGAAACACTGTAATGAACAATTCTCAACAATTTGATTTGTAATTAAAATTCAAGTGAAATGAAATGTTCATATGGCATTTATTGGCTGGGATATCCCCTTCGAGGTTCGGCCGCCGTATTGCAAGTCTTTTTAGTTGACGCAACTTCAGCAACTTGTGTGTCAGTGATGATAAAAATGATGATGAAGGGCACACAACACCCAGTCCCCTGCCAGGAATTCCTCTGGTAGCTCAGTTGGTAGAGCAGTGGATTGTAGAGGATAAAAGCAAAATTCAAGTAATGATGGAGGAAAGAAATAACTGGAGCTACTAATGAATTAGAAATGGGGGTAATGTGAAAAGTTCCAAAGATTCCTATACCAATTTAATGAAAGTTGCTACTCACCATATAGCAGAGATGCTGAGTTGCAGAAGGGTACAACAAAAAGACTCTTGGAAAGTTAGCTTTCGGCCAACAAGGCCTTTGTCAAAAATAGACCCCCCTCCCCCACACACATAAACACACCTGCGCACAACTTACACACAGGTTCTGGCAGCTGGAGTCAGATTGCTATATTGCATCCTGGATTTTCCATTGTTTGAAAGATTTCTATACAGTTTACAGCTATGTTTCAGAACAAACATATTAAGATAAATAACTAATATTATTTACCATTGCAATAATTTTTCACAGTCCCTCCATTAAGTTTCAGCTGACACAAAACAACTACATTGTCCCCGTAAGGCTGATGAATGGCTTTTCTGCAAAACCATCCCTTAATCATTGAAGAATGGATGCACTACTTTAGTGGTTGCATTGAGAATTTTCCACACTATTAAACGAGAATTACAGGGATCAGGTGCACAAGAGAAACTCACAGTCAACCAAAATCAAGAGTGCTACTAGTGGCAGTTCACTTGGTTTAGTTGGTATTTGCAGTACAACACCATCACTGGATAAGCAGCTTATATTTTCTATTCTGCAGATGAGTAGTATGGGAGGAGGAGGAGGAGGAGGAGGAGGAGGAGGAGCAGTGGTTTATTTCAGAGCAGCTTTTTTTCTACATACATACACACTTATATAAAGTAATCTGGAGATAATTACTATAATTATCAGTTGTAGTACAATAGTGCTACTCTTAATTTGCTATCAGTGTGCTTTACAGAAGTAGTCAGCTCATTCACATCCGTGAAGACTCCCCTTTGTGATGGCATTTAAAGTACATAACATGTGAATGTAACAACAAAAACAATCAATTATTGATAAAATTATTTAATTGACTAGATAAAAAAATCTACTCACCAAGCGGCGGCAGAACACACACATAAAAAACTGTTGTGATTGGCAAGCTTTCGGAGCCAGTGGCTCCTTCTTCAGGCACAAGGGTTGAAGGGGAAGGAAGAAGGGTGGAGGAAAAGGACTGGAGAGGTCTAGGAAAAGAGGTAGATTTTGGGAAAGTCACCCAGAACTGTGGGTCAGGGCAGACTTGCCGTACGGGATGAACCGGAAGGCCTACCAATCACAAAAGTCTTTTATGTGTACCTTCTGTTGTCACTTGGTGAGTAGGTTTTTTATAATATGTGAATGGATGAATGAAATGAGAGGCTCATTCAACTGAATCATCACAAACACTTCTGTACCAGATGACAAAATATATCAGCATGAAATACAGGGCACGTAATAAAGGCATATCTGCACAACTCTTACCTATCTGTTGTAAAATTTCTCTCTCTTCTGCTTTGAGGGATTGCTGATCAGACACATAACAAGAGATTGCTGATCTCAACTGTTGGTAGTCAAAGTCTGCAGTTTTAATCCTGGCATCTATCTGTTCACCTTCGTGTTCCAATCTAATAATTTTTTCTGCTTGTTTCTTTTTCTCAGCAGCATAATCTACTCCATTCCTAAAAATATAGACAATAAATTAAATACTAAAGGTATATTAAGGCACAACAATATGATGATAGAAGGTGTGGGCAGCAGTAGAAGCCGTCCTATCTGAAATACAATGTAGAGTACTGTCGTCCCCCCCCCCCCCCCCCCCACGCACACACAAATAATTAAATAACTCCATTTATGAGTTATGCAATAGAAGAGAATATACAAATAATGATAAAAGTATGGTAACTAAATCTCTATGACAAATCTATCAAATACATGAACACCTTAGTAGTGGCTAAGAAAGCCAGTCTGCAGCACAGCAAAACATCAGCTTTACTGTTTACAATGGTCCACAACTGTCTTAACATCATTTAAAATATAGGGCAGGTCCCCAACTGTATCAACAGCTGCCCTTTTATCAGAATGATAAAACCGCTCTGTTCATGTGCATGGAGGCCACGAAGTCTCACTAACCTCTATAACAAACATAAACACATAAACTAAAATAAACAACACATAAACAGTTCTTTACAGGAGTTTTCTTGAGATATGAACCATTACTTGTCCAAAGGATCAGTCTGTACACTGTCATTCTAACGGCAAAGGATAATATGCCACCAGGTTCTGTATGATATTTTTCAGACCACTGCTGGAGTAATTTGAGTGACAGCTTGTCCCATAGCATCTTTCAAGTCACCTGTCGTATCATAACAGTTTTGTGAAAAGATATCTTACATGAATCCTCACAGTGAATTATCACCTGTGGTAAGGTTTGGGCTTTGTGGTGGCCAGGCAAGTGGTGCCACCAGCCCAAGGGGGATAACAAACGATACAATGTGCGGGAAAGGCTTCATTAAGATAAAATGAGATTTTCACTGTGCAGCGGAATGTGCACTGATATGAAACTTCCTGGCAAATTAAAACTGTTTGTCTGACCGAGACTCGAACTAGGGACCTTTGCCTTTCGCAGGCAAGTGCTCTGGTAGTTGCATTGAGAGCACCTCCCCGCGAAACTGTGTGCCAGACCAAGAATCGAACTTGGGTCCTTTGCCTTTCGCGGGCAGGTGCTCTCAATGCAACTACTAGAGCACTTGCCTGCGAAAGGCAAAGGACCCAAGTTCGAGTCTTGGTCCGGCACACAGTTTTAATCTGCCAGGAAGTTTCATTAAGATATTCACATACTTTGATGAAATAATGCTGAAATCAAAATGTCTTTAATTCCATGCTGCTCCAAAACCAGTTCTGCAAAACGTTCAGGTACCAATGCTGATTCAGAACAATGTCAAAAAAGAACGCCCAATCAAGCATCTGCCGTCCAAGGCTGCAATTATTGTCACATGTATAGGGGTACTTTCCTACTCTTCATGAAAGTGTGGTTTTTCTTGAACCAAAAGACCACATTTTGTGCTTGAGAACTCCAGTAAATTGTACACTTTTCGAAAAAGATTACTTTGCCTTGTTTTGGTACTGTGTCAAATATCTGAAGGTGTGCTGCACTACTCCATTCTCTGATCTATGTCAGCTCTTGGATGAGTCTAGATAAAAATGGGTGCAGCTCTAAATCTTGTTTCAGGTGCTCCTGCATTGTTGACAGGCGTAGTACAGCTAATTCTGCAGATGTTTAACACATTAACTTCTTCAGTGATACCTCCACAGACTCTGCAATGAGCTGCAGAATTTAACTATAAAAATTATCCCATTGGCACATTCTGTAAACTTGTCAAGGCCTTTGATTGTGTAAATCATAAAATTCTGCTAGCAAAACTACAATGATGTGCCATCAAGGATCTTTCCCTTGCATGGATGGAGCCATGTCTTAACAACAGAAAACAGAGGTTCACATAAGTAAATGATGATGAAATTCTGAGTGGAGAATTATTAAATATGATGTGCCGCAAGGTTTGGTGCTTGGCTTCCTCCTGTTCTCGGTCTACATAAAAGATTTGTCTGCGACAAGGGAAGACTCTTCAAAAACTGTAGAGTTTGCAGACAACATAAGCAAAGCATACTGGTAAAGCACCCAAATAGATCCATAGCAGACACAGCCAGGAGAATAACAGAACACATGTACAATTGGTCCACAGACAACAGTTTAAGCCTTTACCTTACAAAAACTCATATTAAACAATGGAAAAATCTGGGATGGAATAACAAGAGTATGTAATAGGATAGATTGCTGCTCAGTACATAGAGGACATATTGAACAACAGACAGGCTCATTGAAAGAAGAATTTTAGATATTAAAAGCCAGGCGTGACCAAGAATTCAGTTTACAAACTGAAGCGTTGCATGCTGTTTGCCTAAGCAAATGACATTTCACATTTCTTGGGTAATAGAAGGAAAGATGATCGTGACAGAATAATATTAATGGGGAGTAAGTCGCAGAACATATACTGTGCAAGGGTGTTTGTTTTCATATGTGCAGATATTAAATGGGAGGTGTGGAATATGAGAAAACGGCAAGGTGTGACGACAAGTAAACAGCTTCACCTGCTGTGAGCCTTGTCTTTGAATGCCTTCTAACAAGAAAATGTGTTTCCTTTATTCAATTCATTGTGGCAGCTGGTTGAGTGCAGGACTGTTAGGGCTTGTTGCCGGATTCTATCTGCGTGAAAATGGACGTAAAAACAGAGCAACGAGTTTGTGTGAAATTTTGTTGTAAAACTGAGAAATCAGTTTCTGAGACTTACAAACTATTAAAAACAGCTTTTGGAGATATTTGTATGAGCCAGTCAAATGTTTTTGTCTGGTTCAACAGATTTAAAAATGTATGTGAATCATTTGAAGATGAACCACGGTCCGGCTGTGCTTCCATCTCAAAAATGAATGAAAATGTTGTGAAAGTTCGAGACTTAGTGCGCTCTGATCGTAGACTTACAATTACGGAGATGGCTGATTAAGTTTCTATGCAGTTCAGTCAATTTTAACTGAAGATCTGAACATGCATCAAGTGTCCACAAAATCCATTCCAAAACTGTTGTCAAGTAACCTGAGACAATATTGAATTGAAGTGTGCCAAGAACTGATTAATCGGACTAAAAATGACCCAGATTTGTTAGGATGACCATATGTGACAGTACTGACTATGATGTACAATAATGCAGATTTGTCTGTAGACCATATGGATGTAAATACATCCATCAATTTAAGGAAAATTTGGACCGGTCTTGAGTGTCCTTAACTAAGAAAGTAGGAATCTCTGACATTAGACGAACTTTGTATTAGATGTGATGTTTATTTTGATGAACTCCCTAAATGGCTAAAGTAATGTAGTCCTTAATGGCTATGTACTGTTTTGATTAAATCAAGCTAATATTTACACTGAGCACTCTAGTTATTAGCAGAGACAGTAAATGCTTAAAGAGAGACACAATGATCGAATTTCATGCAGCAAATGTTTATGGTGACCTTCAGTTTTTTGACTGTTGCCCTGTACTACTTCTCTCGTCAGCCGCTGAGCAAACCCATTGCAATTAAACACTGTCACTCAAAGTAGCTCACCTAATAATATTAACGTAACTCTTGTTTAATATTCTTTAAAGTATGTTATGCAGCACTGCTTCCTTATACTGAGGCAGAGTATGACACCTGTTAAGAAAGCACACTTCTCATCAAAGGTACAGCATTTAAATATTGTTACAGAGAACCTGCAGTTAGTTTTTACACGAAGTTCTCTGCATGGATCACAAGTTGGAGTACTAGTATTTACACTGAGATATTTCATATAATCACATATACTTACTTTTTTTTGCTTTGTACACGGTATGCTACATTAGGAATAGGCCCTGTTACAGAACTAGGAAGGCAAGAAGGGAAATAAATTAGTCCATGACACACACACACACACACACACACACACACACACACACACACACACACACAGATAGTGTGATTTGTACCACACTGCCCATGAAATACAGGGATCCAGGTTTGAGTCCCACTCTAGTACACTTCTTTAATTTGTTACAAATGTGTATCACAGTAAACAATCTGCTGAAGAGTAGAAAAATGACACCTCTAAGTATCATAAAGTGTTAATCTGAGTTTGGATGACTAAAGAGCTAATATTATGTAGTGTCTGTTCGTATTGTTGTAATGGATGTATTCAAGTACATGCAGTGTCAGTGTCTGTGTGTGTGTGTGTGTGTGTGTGTGTGTGTGTGTGTGTGTGTCAGGTTTCCCAAATGATTAGTCAAAATAAAATCTACAGCTTCTTAATATTTGTTGATCCAACTACAAAAGTCAAGATTATGGCAGAGATGGATCATAACTTCATCCCTTTACCTACTTGATGTCCCAGCACTTTTATTATTTACTGCCTTTTGAGCAAGTCATCTCTGAATACACAAGCTACAGTTTCATTACTTGTTTTTACAGTTTCTCATCTTAATTGTGTCATAGCTGTTAATTTGATGAGCACAACTTTTGCATATTTTAACATGTATTTCATACTTACATATTTGTTATCTTCATAATTTCTTGTTGCAATGTTTTGATGTCTACTTCAAGCCGTTTTTTAAGACTTTCCTTTTGTTTATACAGCTTATATATTTGGGATGCAGACTGATTTTGTGCTTTCTCAGTTTCTTTTGCTGAATTTAATTTTCCTAAAATTTCTGCTTCATCTTGTTCCACACTACTGAGTTCGCTAATAAAACCCCTTTAAAAAATCAAATAATTATGACCAATAACAAATCATTAATAAACCAGACTAGAAGCAAAAAATAAAAAATACAAAAACACGAAAGAGTGGTAATAATGGCAAATCCACAATGGGGAGAAATAAACAAAAATTAAGAAAGGTAACTACTCACCTACATATGTTTGACAGGTAGAGCATAAACACAACTAACAGCTAAAACAGTTGCACTAGGTTTTGAGGGCACTATCACTCTTCAGTAGAGGTACTTCCTCTCACACGCATTTCCTTGTTACCAAATCAAAATATACTGACTTCTAAGAATGTGTGCTACAGCTATAGAAAATAACCCTTCTCGTTTGCAGAGAAGACTAGATCAGAATGAAAGTGCAACCAAATAAATTCAAAGAAAAATGGAAACAGAGCAAAACTAAACTGCTGTAAATAGCTGCTACTTCTTAAAAGGGAAATTATTATAACAAAAGGATAGAACAAATTCTTCAGGATATCTTTATTTAGTACTCACTGTCAAAAAATATTTTTAAGAGATGAATTTCACAGTTTTTTGACATATGAAACTGTCAAATTAAATATTATATATAAAAACAAAGATGAGGTGACTTACCGAACAAAAGCGCTGGCAGGTCGATAGACACACAAACAAACACAAACACACACACAAAATTCAAGCTTTCGCAACAAACTGTTGCCTCATCAGGAAAGAGGTAAGGAGAGGGGAAGACGAAAGGAAGTGGGTTTTAAAGGAGAGGGTAAGGAGTCATTCCAATCCCGGGAGCGGAAAGACTTACCTTAGGGGGAAAAAAGGACAGGTATACACTCGCACACACGCACATATCCATCCACACATACAGACACAAGCAGACATATTTAAATATGTCTGCTTGTGTCTGTATGTGTGGATGGATATGTGCGTGTGTGCGAGTGTATACCTGTCCTTTTTTCCCCCTAAGGTAAGTCTTTCCGCTCCCGGGATTGGAATGACTCCTTACCCTCTCCTTTAAAACCCACTTCCTTTCGTCTTCCCCTCTCCTTACCTCTTTCCTGATGAGGCAACAGTTTGTTGCGAAAGCTTGAATTTTGTGTGTGTGTTTGTGTTTGTTTGTGTGTCTATCGACCTGCCAGCGCTTTTGTTCGGTAAGTCACCTCATCTTTGTTTTTATATATAATTTTTCCCACGTGGAATGTTTCCTTCCATTATATTGATGTCAAATTAAATATTCACATAAAAATGAAAGGTATAGAATGTGAGACATAATCAAAACAATTACAAGAGGAATCTAAAACAAAGTTATACATCATTGCTATCTTGAGATTAACTTTGCGGTCTGTGCATCAAACTGAACAGCTCTTTCACATAAAGGATACAGTACGATAGTCTTTTCTGAAGAGAGTTTCATAGTCATATACATATACAAAAAGGTTTTCAAACAGAAATGTGCTTAAAGAATCAAGTCATGCAAGTATAATGCATGTACAAAATGTATATTAAAATAAAATGCATGTGCATGCCCCATGCTATATAGTTAATAGCTCAGAATTATTCCCACGCGATTTCACTGTGTATCAGTTCTCACACCAAACCTTTGAAATATCAATACTGAAAAAAGTAAATAAATAGAAATATATATGTGCTTATTCTGAAATGATATCTTCATCAGGTGAAAAACAAAAGGCTCTTTCATTGGAATGAACCCTATGACCTGATTTGAGGAAGACATTCATAAAACTGGGCCCTATTTTAGAAAGGTAATCTATATCAGCATATCCATGTCCTGTGTGC
This sequence comes from Schistocerca piceifrons, assembly GCF_021461385.2. Classification (NCBI taxonomy): domain Eukaryota; kingdom Metazoa; phylum Arthropoda; class Insecta; order Orthoptera; family Acrididae; genus Schistocerca; species Schistocerca piceifrons. The sequence goes on along the minus strand of NC_060142.1, from coordinate 475,174,165 downwards.
TCACTGCTAAGCAGCCAAAGCGAGAACTCTGAAGCAATCATTTTCATAATTAATCATTCTTGCAAGAAATTCTGGCATGTTCTATCACTCAATATCACAGATGTCACAAATGAGCATTAAGTGTGTTCACTGTGTTCAATTGATCTTAAGGGTTTGAAAGATGTGTGAACAGTCATATGCTTTTCCCTGAGTTTTCCTGCACTGTGAATAGCTATTGAGACATGTTTTAATCGATGCAACAGATTACACTCATGGAACATCCTCAGGTGATCTGCATTACAATGTAACCAAAACTGTCTTTATGAAATATCTGATAAATCTTTACATTACAGTATTCATAGATGCCTAGTATTTTGAAGTGTGCTTTGGTACACACAAAACCAGTTTCATTAGAATGTGTCTTGTGCCAAGCTACACGACAGTATACTGACAAGTACAAAAGCCACTGTCGCAAAATTGAAGAACCAAGTCAAATTGAGAAAATGACTCTAGTATCTCTGTTATGAGGTGAGTGGCAACTATCGTTTTCATAATATTGTCATTATTCCATAGTGGAAAACTGAGTTAGATTCTCAGTGCTACTAGCAGAAAAACTAAATGCATAAAGATACTTTCTGATACTCTTCCATATTGTGTACTATTTTAGGTTAAAAGAATATGCATATCGATATACCGCATTCACCAGTAAGATCTGCGTCAAATAATGTTTTTATACTGCTTGATTTCCTGTTGAGTGGCACTCCATGGCACACTATAGGAAGCACTAAATATAATATCCCCATCCTCTGTTTCAACCACTTTTATGTCTTCTCTATCAGATCTTTTACTTTCCAATAACCCACATATCATATAGGAAGCAAACCAATATGGCACTCCAAGTCCAGCTCAGTTTTTCACTACATATACAAACATTAAGCGCTGGTCGTCAGTTGCATGTAGACAGGAAATGAGCATACCAATTCGCAAATATAAACTAAAATCCAAATGCCACCACATATTATTACATCATAGCAGTATGTAATTGAGTGTGGTTTGAGGTAAATATGTTCAGATTTATTTTTAGTAGTTAACGTTGGACGATTTTATATTAGAACAGCTACTGTTGGTAGTTTGTTTGGATAAAACTCTTAGAGGTTCCCCGTTGTTGCACAGTGAAGGTATCAGTGACAAACAGGTGGAATGCATTTTATAGCCCCGTTTTCACGCTGCTGTGAACTATGACAAGAAGACCTGAAAATATGGGATATTATATTCACAGAAGATAATTTAGGACTACAAAACCTCCACATAACTATTGTGTATTAAAGAATAATTGATGATCCTTCATTTATGTAGGTGACTACACTGAAACAACATTGGCTGGAACCAGATTTTAGTTAACCCTCTAACTGCCGAGGACAAATTAACTTGGACAATGAAAAACCAACCAAAGTTGCAAATTTCACTTTTTTTATTCACTCGATGACTAGTTTTGGGGTCGAGGCCCATTTTCAAATCATCGGAACATAGTCAAAAGTAGTATCTCTGAATTGTGGTATTTCTGAAACTTCAAAGTCAAAAGTGATATTTCCAAAAAATCAAAAACCAGAGTTATCTGTATGCGCTGTAACTGTTTGCACATTTTTGACATGGTTTTTGCATTTTTGGAAACACCATTTTTGATTATGTTACAATCATTTGAAAATGGGTCCTGGCCCAAAAACTAGTTATCGACTGAATAAAAAAAGTGAAATTTGCAACTTTGCTGGTTTTTCGTTGTTCTGATTAACAGAAGCTGCTGACCAACAATTATTCCAGCAAGCTGGAAGTTCGTAAGTTAACTTGTCATATTCTGCCACTCCCCAGGTGCTGAGGACATGCTTGAACGTGGCCTTTGCATTTTCCGAAAGTGCTATTGACATGCCAACTTCTCACTGCTACGGACTAGTTACTTGCATACCTTGTCAAATAAATAAGTTTCAATTATTTATCATACAACACATGTGACTCTCTGCATGTTATCGTTCACGATTACTCATGACATGCAGGGACGGAAATGAGTGCATCATGCACAACCATCCATCAGATATAAAAATCATTAATTCGTAAACAACACGAGATATTGTTATCCTCTCAATTTTAAATAAAATTTCAATATCTTATCTACAATGTATGAGGTAAAATCAACCACATGCAAAGTTTACACAATGTGTAAACTCTTTAAAATTTTGTGGAATGTTTTACTTAATTTTATGCAGTGCAGTAACTATGACAAATAACGAAAAGAAATTCAGTCCTTTATCAACGAAAGATATCAGGCTCTGATATGAGCAAAAATCAAATTTTTTCAAATAATAATTTTCTTAAAATTGGACGATACGTACTTCATACTGGCCAGAGTGCCATCTTTCAGCACAGATAGCAGCATTTGGCAAGCAGTACAGCCACATCAAAGCCGTGCTCAGCACGGAATGCAGAGACCATGTCTGTAGCAGTGAAAGCATTAATAAACTTTAGTTATATGCATGGGTGCCCACAGAAATTTTTTCAAGACAGGGAAGAATTGTAAAATTGCCACTTTCAGGTGCAACTGATTAGGTTATTTTGGAAATGTCTCGTCCCTCAACAACTAAATTTGAGAAGAAGTACATAGAATTTATTGTAACTGAAATGACTGATAATTCTCTCCTTAGTATATTGTGCTGTCTTTGGGTCAGGGTGTTCAATCGACTCCTCTCTACAGCTTGGTAAGTTCTGCACGAGCGAGTGACAGAGAAAAGATTGAAGCCACTATTTTACCACAGTTCTGTGAAGGTTTGCAACTATTCTGAATGAAAAAGAGTACTGGAACCACTGCCATTCCAAGTTATCAGCAAAATCTCCAGTGTAAAAAAAAAGGCCTTCACAATATACACTAACTGCTGAAATCATAGTAAGTCTAGTTGTGTTAGGAAATGTTAGATCTGTAGTTTAGTCGAGTCACAGGCACTCATTGCTATAAATTCATAAGAATTCTGCACTTAGACTCCAGGAGAGCCCAAGTGCTCCCTCTTGCCTCCCCCCCCCCCCCAAATTGCAGATGCCTTTGTTTATATAAAGACTTGGTCTTCTTGAGTAAACTGTAAGCCTAATCGCTCCAACTGATTTTGGCTTTTGTAAAGCAAAGTTTGCTATGAGAGCCACCTCTGATATTCAATTCTGACAGGCAGAAGCCTGCTGCCCTTAGCCAGACACATAGGTTTACATCAGCCAAAGAGAGATTTGTCTAACACATTGAAGTTCCTACGACAACAACCACTGTGTACGCTCATATGTAGTGACTGAGTAAATGAGCCTGAAATAATTATTAAGGTAATTTAGTCAAGTAAAGATTTAATTTTGAAATTGGAGAAAGAAGATGGCAAGAAGCTGTTGTATTGAAAAATTGGATTTTTCTTAGTGAAGAGGACCAAGAAATAAACTACTGACTGATGACTGGAGATTGTATACGCCAACAAATAAGGGTGAATGGATGTGTCAAAACAAAGATTTACTGTGCAAACCAACAAATAACGGTGAACGGATGTGTCAAAATAAAGCTTTACAAGAGGGATTAAATAATTTGAAGGAAGTTGATTGTGTAACTAAGTATGAGGCTAAATTAACTGAATTAAACATCATATAGGCTGTGACTGCATGCTGACAAATCAAGCATGTACTGAATTCTTGAATGAAACAAAGATGTTAAGTGGATATAAAAGAAATTATTTAGTAAAAGTATGAGGAAAACTGGATCCAATATTAAATCATAAAGAGGATGGGAAGTGTATTATTATGGGAAGCATTGAACTTTTTATTAAATAAGAGATTAAAAGTGAATTAGAATGAATTTTAACAAAAAACGAGAGGAATAATATATGGTGGGAGGATTTACTTTTGAAATGGGTAAATCATTAACAGTCACTTCCCCACAGTCAAACCCTCTAGTTGTGAAGAAAAAGTATTATTTTTGAAAGCATTGTAGGTTTGTTATCTAAAAAGATCAGAGAAAAGTAAAATATGTGATCAGCCATTTAATTGGCAGTGTTACCCAGTGGGGTATGCTACATTTAGACAAATTTGAGAAAGATCATGATTTTAAAGTGTATTTAGAGCTAAGTATTGGAGTGACGGTGCGGGGAGGGGGAATGGGAATCAAAAATCAAACTGTTAAGCTCACAACCATACCATAACAGATGGAGTGGATACATTTAGAGCTACAAATTTAGTTTACCCTATTAGACAAGAACATAGAAGGTAGGGAAGAAACTGCTAGTTGTGGATTGGGCTACGATCACTCATCTACTACATTTCCTTGAGCAGTTGCACACAATTGAAAAGTTGGGAAATATACAAGCAGAAGATCCTAACAAAGTGATCAGACTGAATAAATGCAAAACTAATAATGCAAAGGAATTGAGGGGAAATCTGTGGGTGTTTAACAATAATAAAAGGCAGGATGAATAGAGGGGTTATAACAAACTTAATTCTAATTAGAGATCAATCAATAACGAAGACAGGCACAGAGAGGAACCACAGAGACAGCCTGTTCTCAGAAGTCACAATAATCAAGTCAAGGGTGTTAAAAGAACCAATATAATGATGAACAATTAGAACAGATGGTCAAGAAATTAACTGAGACAGCACCCGTGAACGTCATATTACATTCTAGTAGTGCTACTGGCATCACACAAAAGGGGAGTTTTACAAGAAAAAAAAGTTAATAACACATTTTCCTTCTTTCCTAGAAACAGGAGTCATCGAAGTGGGGCTGTGACTGGTGCAACTGGAAAGCCAGTAAGTGAAGAAATTTTGTTAAAATTTAAGATTGAAAGTTGGATGGTTGGTTTTAATTGTGTCAAATATTGAAGTGCCCACTTTTTGAAAATATAGTGCAATTGGATAGATTAAAAATCTGTTCACCAAGTGGCTGCAAGAGAGCACACACATATAAAAGGTTAAGAAATTTGCAATCTTGAGGAGCCAGTGGCTCCTCCTTCTGGCAGAAGGGTTGAAGAGGAAGAAAGAGGGATGAAGAAAAAGGACCGGTGAAGTTTAGGAAATGGAGAGAGTTTGGAAAAGTCACCCAGAACTCCAGGTCAGGGAAGACTTACCAGACAGGATGAGAAGGAAAGACTGATTTAGTCTTCTGATGTTCTGGGCATAATTCCAGTTATCACTACCTTGGAGAGGTGATGATGCACAGCCAGGGTAGCACTGACAGACAGTCATAGGCATTTCCAACTATGTACAATACACTATGTGATCAAAAGTATCCAGACACCTGGCTGAAAATGACTTACAAGTTTGTGGCGCCCTCCATCGCTAATGTTGGAATTCAATATGGTGTTGGCCCACCCTTAGCTTTGATGACAGCTTCCACTCTTGCAGGCATATGTTCAATCAGGTGCTGGAAGGTTTCTTGGGGAATGACAGCCCATTCTTCATGGAGTGCTGCACTGAGGAGAGATATTGATATCGGTTGGTGAGGTCTGGCATGAAGTCAGCGTTCCAAAACATCCCAAAGATGTTCTATAGGATTCAGGTCAGGACTCTGCGCATGCCAGTCCATTACAGGGAAGTTATTGTCACTCCATTGCAGGTTGCGCATTATGAGAAGGTGCTCGATCATGTTGAAAGATGCAATCGCCATCCCCTAATTGCTCTTCAACAGTTGGAAGCAAGAAGGTGCTTAAAACATCAATGTAGGCCTATGCTGTGGTAGTGCCTCGCAAAACAACAAGGGGTGCAAGCCCACTCCATGAAAAACATGACCACACCATAACACCACCACCTCTGAATTTTACTGTTGGCACTACACATGCTGGCAGATGACGTTCACTGGGCATTTGCCATACCCACACCCTGCCATAGGATCGCCACATTGTGTGGCATGATTCATCATGCCACTCAATGTATTTCCACTGTTCAATCATCCAATGTTAACACTCCTTACACCAAGCGAGGCGTCGTTTGGCATTTACCTCCTGCCTAACTGTCATAGTACTTGCAGTGGATCCTGATGCAGTTTGGAATTCCTGTGTGATGGTCTGGATAGATGTCTGCCTGTTACAAATTACGACCCTCTTCAACTGTCGGGTGTCTCTGTCAGTCAAAAGATGAGGTCAACCTGTACACTTTTGTACTGCACATGTCCCTTCACGTTTCCACTTCAATGTCACATTGGAAACAGTGGACCTAGGGATGTTTAGGAGTGTGGAAATCTCGCATACAGACGTATGACACAAATAACACCTGATCACCTGACCACATACGAAGTCCGTGAGTTCTGCAGAGTGCCCCGTTCTGCTCTCTCATGATGTCTAATGACTACTGAGGTAGGCTGGCAGTAGATGGCAGCACAATGCAGCTAATATGAAAAACGTATGTTTTTGGGGCTGACCGGATACTTTTGATCACATAGTGTACATTCACAGAAAAATCAACAATATGTTAGTCATGTAACTGACCATATTGAAGCCACACTGGCTGGCGGCAGGTGTCAGTTATTAAACTTCAGTTATATGAAGACTTTGGCTTCTTTCTGCGGTTGGGAGTAAACTGTAAGCTTAACAGTTCTTATTTTATTTGCTGTGAGGCCAAGTTTCCTGCAAGAGGTATGTACAATGTAACATTAATGAAAATTTGAAGTCTGCCCTCCTTAGCGGGCACACAGGTCAAAGTTAGTCGAAGATATATTTTATCTAAAAATCGTCTCATACATTAAAGTTTCTATCTTGACAACTCCAGTCATTCCCTCATAAAGTACAATATGTATGTGGCTCACTTCAACTTAGCTCTTCTTAATAACGGCACACTGGCATTTGTACTCATTAGTATGCTTTCATTACGCTTGGAAAAAAGCTCATGCTATTGAAACCAGTTTCATGTGCACCACAGTACTCTACAAATACTGGGTATTTCTAATGTAGAGATTTCTTAAATATTATTTCACAACAAAAGCTGTGTTTACTAATTGCCTCTGTTATGTTACAATGCAGTTTGCTTGAGGATGTTCAATGAGTGGCAGCACATCAGTAAACATTACTTTGCCACCGGATTTGCCCTCTATTTTACAAGATGACGCAACGACTGTAGTTAAGGTCTTACGGTTTTGTGTCCTGTCCAATTTGTTGCCTCGGATTTTAGGGAGAGGGTTTTAATGTGCTGCTGGGTGACTGGCTCACCCAGGTTTTAGGTAAGAGGTCAGCCAGTCACGATTACCTCCTTGTTTCCCTTCGGTTTCTGTTCTCTTTTCCTTGTTTCCCTTCCTTTTTAGTGTGTTCCTTCTCCTCTTGTTTTGCCTCTGTATGTGAGGATTTGGAACTACGTCAGGTCTGTGTCTTTTAGCCGTTCTCCATGTTCGCTGTTCGTCTTAGTCCCTTCACTGCAAGTGTTCCTGTTTTTATGCGTTTGGGCGCTGATGACCACGCTGTTTAGTGCCCGTAAACCTCAAACACACACACACACACACACACACACACACACACACACACACACACACACACACACACACACACACATAAACATTACTTATAGTGGTGTTGGTTTCTGATTCTCCTCATTTATACAATACTAATATTTAGTGATATGAATATAATAGAGGGAAACATTCCACATGGGAAAAATATATCTAAAAACAAAGATGATGTGACTTACCAAACGAAAGCGCTGGCAGGTCGATAGACAAACAAACAAACATACACACAAAATTCAATCTTTCACAACCAACGGTTGCTTCGTCAGGAAAGAGGGAAGGAGAGGGAAAGACGAAAGGATGTGGGTTTTAAGGGAGAGGATAAGGAGTCATTCCAATCCCGGGAGCAGAAAGACTTACCTTAGGGGGAAAAAAGGACGGGTATACACTCACTCACACACACACACACACACACACACACATATAAAGACACAAGCAGATATCTTCAAAGGCAAAGAGTTTGGGCAGAGATGTCAGTCGAGGCGGAAGTGCAGAGGCAAAGATGATGTTCAAAGACAGGTGAGGTATGAGTGGCGGCAACTTGAAATTAGCGGAGATTGAGGCCTGGTGGACAACGGGAAGAGAGGATATATTGAAGGGCAAGTTCCCATCTCCGGAGTTCGGATAGGTTGGTGTTAGTGGGAAGTATCCAGATAACCCGGACGGTGTAACACTGTGCCAAGATGTGCTGGCCGTGCAGCAAGGCATGTTTAGCCACAGGGTGATCCTCATTACCAACAAACACTGTCTGCCCCTGACGAAGCAACCGTTGGTTGCGAAAGCTTGAATTTTGTGTGTTTGTTTGTGTGTCTATCGACCTGCCAGCGCTTTCATTTGGTAAGTCACAACATCTTTGTTTTTAGATATACTAATATTTAGATCATACAAGGAATACTTGTAGCTTCAAATTATTAATAACACTTTGAATAAACGAAGGGATGAAAGGAACACTGAATAACTACTTACCGATTTATGTCAACAAGTTCTTCAGCTTCTGACTGATATTTTTCTATTCCTTTCCTCATATCTGGACATTTGGCAATTTCTGCCTGTAAATCATTTTGAAGTTGTTTGTACAAATTTTCCTCACGAATAGCCTGAACAGAATAGAGGGAGGACAACTTTAATACAGGGCTTGATGATAAAACGCTTTGATAAAAATCCACTGTGTTGATAATACAAACCAAAGACCACATCAGTTCATTCTCCAACAAGCGCATTTTCTTGTCGTGATTTGCCATGGAGTTGTAATAATCACATCGCTTTTTAAGATCTTTTATTTCAGCTTTCAAAGCATCAGCTGCCTGCAACACGTAAAAAGGCATGACAGAAGTGCACTCAACTGTCATTCATCATTTTTAAACTGCTATAAATATTACCTAGTTAATGATGGACAAGATACAATAAAAAGTAAATAAACAAATTAAAATAAAAATAAAAAAATAAAATTAATTTTTTTATAGATATCAAAATTAGAGAATGACTGTATTGCCAACAAATAGACAAGTGCCAGTGTTGTAATGTTCTCAGTGTGCTTTTATACCATTTAAGAAGCTACTGAAAATTTGAGCAAATGTTTATTCTATGGAGATGTGCAAAAACACACTGAAAATGTCTCCTGCACGTGTAAACTAGTAACACTTTATTATGAAAAGGACAGTTGCTACCCACCATACAGCAGAGATCTTGAGTCGCAGAGAGGCCTATCTGCAACTCAGCATCTCTACTATATGGTGAGTAGCAACCATACTTTTCATAATATTTCACATTCCTTCCTGGATTTTCCATTGTTTAAAATAGTAACATGTGTTGATGGAAAAGGATCGACTCAATTTCACATGGCTACAGCTTCTGGACCATAAATTGAATTTCAATAAACCATGTACTGTATGCAACAAAATACTTTCTTAAAATAGACCACTACTACTTGAGCGCTCCTAATGTACAGCAGTTTAAATTGTGAGTAAGATTAAGAAAGAGCATCTGTAAAATTTGAGGTCATTGTTCTTCAAGTAAATAGAAAAGCCAGATCACGTATCAAAAGACATCACTGCATGAATTAGGAAGTGTTTTGAGAGTAGCTCAAAGAAGTCAATGCACAGATCAAACAGAGAACTTAAATGCAAAACTCTTTCTACCAATAATAACTACAACTAGTAGAAGCTATCTGCAAGAATTACAAGATAAAACGCATAGAATTATGTGAACATAGGCTTCAAAACATGAAAGAAGAAAATTTTCCAAACACAGTTCAACTCGAGAGTACAAAAGTTCATGTGTATTGCATAATATCTTTCTGCATTCAATGAGGAGTTGTAGAATTTCAGGTACAACAGTATGGGGCTCCACATCAATGGCACCAAAATGTTACGACACGCCTAAAATGGAGGTTTTTTGGGGATCACAAGAATAGTAATTGCACAGCCTTAGATACAGATAGCTTTTACAGCAGAAAACTAACACTGCAGTAAGCTATTATGTGTGTTTGGTGTACTTTTGATATATATTGTATGTTCATATGTAAAAACTTTATATAGTGTAGAGCAATATGAAGCAGGTAGAAGCGTCACAAATGCCAATAGACTGACTTAGCAAATGTCACAGGATAGCCACTCAATAACGTGTGGGGCCTCCTTTGACCCTGCGGATTGCAGTGAGATGCCATGGAAGAGAGTCCACATGTCACTGGTTCTTCTCTGGAAGCAGCTGACACTAAATTGTTTGCAGAGCAGCAGCCAATTCTGATCTGTTCACAGGTGCAGGATCCATGGCTCAGAGCCTGCTTTCCATGGCATCCCAGATATGTTTGATGGGTTTCAAATCTGGGTTCTGGGGTGGCCATCTCAGTTTTTGGACCTTCAATGCATTCCCAGGTGACATGGTAGCGATGTGGGAGCACATCATCATCTTGAAACACTGCAGAACCGTCAGGAAGGAAAAAAATGAGTGGAGATGGTTCCCAAACAGCTCAACATGCTGCAGACTATTCAAAGTCCCTTCCAAAACAACTAGGCGTCCATTTCATACCAGGAAAATGCATTCCAGACCATAACACAGACATTGCTGCCTTGAACCACACCTTCTTGGCAGAAGAGACCCACTGACTGATATGGTCTGCACCACACATGGTGCCTCCCATCGTTGTTTGTTGTTGTGGTCTTCAGTCCTGAGACTGGTTTGATGCAGCTCTCCATGCTACTCTATCCTGTGCAAGCTTTTTCATCTCCCAGTACCTACTGCAACCTACATCCTTCTGAATCTGCTTAGTGTATTCATCTCTTGGTCTCCCTCTACGATTTTTACCCTCCACGCTGCCCTCCAATACTAAATTGGTGATCCGTTGATGCCTAAAACATGTCCTACCAACCAATCCCTTCTTCTGGTCAAGTTGTGCCACAAACTTCTCTTCTCCCCAATCCTATTCAATACTTCCTCATTAGTTATGTGATCTACCCATCTAATCTTCAGCATTCTTCTGTAGCACCACATTTCGAAAGCTTCTATTCTCTTCTTGTCCAAACTATTTATCGTCCATGTTTCACTTCCATACATGGCTACACTCCATACGAATACTTTCAGAAATGACTTCCTGACACGTAAATCTATACTGGATGTTAACAAATTTCTCTTCTTCAGAAACGCTTTCCTTGCCATTGCCAGTCTACATTTTATATCCTCTCTACTTCGACCATCATCAGTTATTTTGCTCCCCAAATAGCAAAACTCCTTTACTACTTTAAGTGCCTCATTTCCTAATCTAATTCCCTCCGCATCACCCGACTTAATTAGACTACATTCCATTATCCTTGTTTTGCTTTTGTTGATGTTCATCTTATATCCTCCTTTCAAGACACTGTCCATTCCATTCAACTGCTCTTCCAAGTCCTTTGCTGTCTCTGACAGAATTACAATGTCATCGGCGAACCTCAAAGTTTTTATTTCCTCTCCATGAATTTTAATACCTACTCCGAATTTTTCTTTTGTTTCCTTTACTGCTTGCTCAATATACAGATTGAACAACATCGGGGAGAGGCTACAACCCTGTCTTACTCCCTTCCCAACCACTGCTTCCCTTTCATGTCCCTCGACTCTTATAACTGCCATCTGGTTTCTGTACAAATTGTAAATAGCCTTTCGCTCCCTGTATTTTACCCCTGCCACCTTTAGAATTTGAAAGAGAGTATTCCAGTCAACATTGCCAAAAGCTTTCTCTAAGTCTACAAATGCTAGAAACGTAGGTTTGCCTTTCCTTAATCTTTCTTCTAAGATAAGTCGTAAGGTCAGTATTGCCTCACGTGTTCCAGTGTTTCTACGGAACCCAAACTGATCTTCCCCGAGGTTGGCTTCTACTAGTTTTTCCATTCGTCTGTAAAGAATTCGTGTTAGTATTTTGCAGCTGTGACTTATTAAGCTGATAGTTCGGTAATTTTCACATCTGTCAACACCTGCTTTCTTTGGGATTGGAATTATTATATTCTTCTTGAAGTCTGAGGGTACTTCGCCTGTTTCATACATCTTGCTCACCAGATGGTAGAGTTTTGTCAGGACTGGCTCTCCCACGGCCGTCAGTAGTTCCAATGGAATATTGTCTACTCCGGGGGCCTTGTTTCGACTCAGGTCTTTCAGTGCTCTGTCAAACTCTTCACGCAGTATCATATCTCCCATTTCATCTTCATCTACATCCTCTTCCATTTCCATAATATTGTCCTCAAGTACATCGCCCTTGTATAGACCCTCTATATACTCCTTCCACCTTTCTGCTTTCCCTTCTTTGCTTAGAACTGGGTTTCCATCTGAGCTCTTGATATTCATACAAGTCGTTCTCTTATCTCCAAAGGTCTCTTTAATTTTCCTGTAGGCGGTATCTATCTTACCCCTAGTGAGATAGGCCTCTACATCCTTACATTTGTCCTCTAGCCATCCCTGCTTAGCCATTTTGCACTTCCTGTCGATCTCATTTTTGAGACGTTTGTATTCCTTTTTGCCTGTTTCACTTACTGCATTTTTATATTTTCTCCTTTCATCAATTAAATTCAATATTTCTTCTGTTACCCAAGGATTTCTACTAGCCCTCGTCTTTTTACCCACTTGATCCTCTGCTGCCTTCACTACTTCATCCCTCAAAGCTACCCATTCTTCTACTGTATGTATTTCCCCCATTCCTGTCAATTGCTCCCTTATGCTCTCCCTGAATCTCTGTACAACCTCTGGTTCTTTTAGTTTATCCAGGTCCCATCTCCTTAAATTCCCACCTTTTTGCAGTTTCTTCAGTTTTAATCTACAGGTCATAACCAATAGATTGTGGTCAGAGTCCACATCTGCCCCTGGAAATGTCTTACAATTTAAAACCTGGTTCCTAAATCTCTGTCTTACCATTATGTAATCTATCTGATTGAAATCAAGGTTCATCCAATCATATCTTGTGACGCCATTGTTCCAGTATCCATCCCTGGTGACTGATGACAAATGCAAGCCATTGTGCCTGAAGATGTTGGGTTAACAGAGGCACCCGTGTGCAGTGTTAGTGTCCATACCCCGTGGAACCCATATCCCTATGGACTCTCCACTGAGAGACTTGTCTACCACAACCTGTGCTGAACTGGGCCACGATTTGTTGCACAATTGCTCTTCTGTCACTAGTGATGATCTGTCTCATATGCCGCTGATCAAGGTCATTGAGGCAGCTGGATGGCTGGTAGTTTGTCTATTGTTGAAGAACACATCCTCAATCAACCATTCATGATACACCCTGGATGCAGTTGAAAGTGTGAGGCCAAATTCCTGCACCAGTGCCGAAATAGAAATTCCCATCCATCGGGCATCGATTGCCATACCAGTTCGAATGGTGTCGGCTCATGATGACACTGCATGTTACACAAACCACTTCTCATGTCTCTTATACAGCTGCAGTCAGCACAGGGAGGGGATGGGGATGGTCAGGAAGGGAGGGGGGTGCATACAACACACCCAAGCTATCTGTGCCCCACAATCCCATGACATTTGCTAAGTCAGTGTACTGACGAGACAAAAACAAGTGACGTGCATGCTCTATAGAGATTAATGGACATTGCATGCATTAAAGCTGGCTACCACAAGGAGAACAGACTGCAAATATCTACAACATATTTACTGTTAAAAGTTTCAATAACAATGTTCCTTTGTGCTTCATACTTCTATGCAAGTTCAGAGTGGGTTTTGAAAAGCGCTGAGATTTGGATTGAGAGTTGACCAGATGGGCGAGTTGGCTATCTAAAATCACCTCAAATTGCTATGGGCAAGCAATATTATAATGTCAATTTAGTACCCTCGGCTGTAACTGTAGATCAGTTATGAAAATTTTAAAAGTTTTTCAGAACAAATCTATAAACGTGACGGAAAACCAGAAATGACTGCTGATACTACAGTTAGAAATATTTCAATTAAAGGTATTAACTGATGAGTAAATCTTAAGAATCATTAGCTGATGCAGAGGATAGAGAGTTGGTTCGTGGTATTTCTGACTGATCTCCAGTTCAAGTTAGTAATTCTGTGACAGACCCTTATCTGGAAAGCTATGAAATATTATTCTCGTTGGTTTTTGTTGGTTTGTACTGGAAGGATGGCTGTTCATGTGAACTGAGTACCAAGAAGGCTAAGTTATAAATTTTATGCGAGATAGGAGCTACTCTTATGGTTACCAGGTGTGCTGTGTGACTTCTTTAGTAGCAAACTCAACAGATTTACAGTCAAATTGCTATCTCATTACCTGTGGTACTGAGGAATTAAGATTAACAAAGAACACCACTATGTTAATTTACTAGAGTGCTATCTTGAGTTTTCGCATTTATCATAACACAGTAATTGAGTTAGCACTGATAGATGCTAACGCCTGACCTGGAAGAGATTTGAGCTGACTTCTGTAACTGGTAGGATAAAAGACGAATTATATCATATTTTGAGAGCATGAGATAAAGTGTTAAATTATTAAAGAAATCACACTTAGAGAAAAGATAATTGAATAAAATTAATTCTGGTAGTGTGAAAGGACAAATAATTAATTTTTATATCTTTTCACTGACATAAAAGAATCATGTTAGCAATAATAATCGAAAGTTAGAATCAGTGATGCAAAATTTCTGAGTTATTCCTACACTGAGAAACATAAGAAAGATATTTATTAGGTGAAGAGCTACTCAGCATTATGCTTAATTATTACTAGTGGAAAGAAGGGTAGAAAAAGGTAGAGCTCTTGTACATCTGCTTGGTAAAAAAGAGAAGAGAATAATTTCATTTATTAGATACAATTAACAAAATGTATAAATAAATGTAGTAAATAACGTTCGGGCAGACTGCAAATCATTTAGGAGTAAACGAGAGCACACTTTGAGTAGCAGAAGCAATGAGCAGTTGACAGGCATAAACAAGACAATGAAAACTCCCTTGCTTTCGGAAGAAAACATTTGACGAGTGTGTGCCCCCACCCCCCACCCCCACCCCCCCCCTCTCTCTCTCTCTCTCTCTCTCTCTCTCTCTCTCTCTCTCTCTCACACACACACACACACACACACACACACACACACACACACACACACACCTGTGCCACTACACTGTACCAACCTGACACACAATGGCAGGATTGCAGTTCACCAATTGGACTTAGCTGGAGTGGAGTTATATTAGGTGGGGTGGATGGATGGAGATAAGGGTGGGAAATAGAAAGAGGTGTTGGAAATGGGCAGTCAGTGGTTCGTAGGGAGGCAGCAGGTGTGCTGACTAGGAATGCGGGAGGGAAAGGTGCGAGTGCATGGGCTAGGCATGTGATTCACGGGCACTGGAGCTGTCCGGGTGGCACACTGTTAAGATGACATGGAAGTGTGTGTTGGGAGGGGCTGACAAGAAGAGAAAAGGGAAACTGTTGGGTAGAAGGTGTTGGGACAGGAAGTTAGTGGAGACTGAGGCCCAGGGCATAACAGGAACGAAGGATGTGTCACAAGGATCACATCTTTCTACGTAATTCAGAAAAATCTAGTGCTTGAGGGAAGGATCCAGATGGCATGCACTGCAAAACAGCCTTTGTACTCGAGTGTTTTGTTGGGTTGGGTTGTTTGGAGGAAGAGACCAAACAGCGAGGTCATCAGTCTCATCGGATTAGGGAAGGATGGTGAAGGAGGTTGGCCATGCCCTTTCAAAGGAACCATCCCGGCATTTGCCTGGAACAATTTAGGGAAATCACAGAAAACCTAAATCAGGATGGCCGGACACATGATTGAACCGTCGTCCTCCCGAATGCGAGTCCAGTGCGCTAACCACTGCGCCTCCTCACTCGGTGAGTATTTTGTATTCAGTGTGTTGTGCCACTGGGTGGTCAACTCTGTTCTTGTTCACAGTTTGGCAAGGCCAGTATCTTGGTTGACATCTGATTGGTTGTCATGCCAACACAAAAAGGTAAGCTGTGATTGCAATAGAGTTAGTACATGACATAACTGCTTTCACAGGGGACCCAACTTCGATGGGATAGGATAAACCACTGATAGGACTGGAGTAGGAAGTGCTGGATGGATGATGTAACTGGGTCCTCCACAGGGTATGATCCCTGGGCAAAATGTTTGTAGTGGGACTGGCATAGAGGTCAACCAGGGTGTTGTGTAGGTTGGATGGGTGACAGAATAACATTTTAGGATGAGTGGGAAGGATCTTGGGTAGGATGTCCTTCATTTCAGGGCATGATGACAGATGTAGCTCAAACCATGGCAAAATATATGTTTCAGTTGCTTTGGTCCAATTTAATATTAGTTGACATGGGGAGCACTACTTTAAAGCTGATCCTTGGGAGTAGTTGGAGGATTAGGAGTGTTTGAGGATATGGTACGGGATACCTGTGTACTAGGTGAACTAAGTTTGGAGAGGGGCAGAGGGGAGGATAGTGTCCATTGGTGAAAGCCCTTGGGAGACTGTCAGCATACTGGACAAGGCAATTCTTGTCACTGCAGATATGCTAGCCATGAGTGGCCAGACTGTGTAGAAGTTATTTTTTGGTGTGGAAGGGGTGACAGCTGCCAAATGTGGGTACTGTTGATGGTTAGTGGGTTTAATATGTAGAAAGGAGTGGATGGAACCATCAAAGAGGTGGAGGACAAAGTAAAGGAAGGTGGCATGTTGGGCTGAGGAGGACTGCATGTTGAAGTGGTGGATTTATAAAAATATGGTGTCTTGGCCCTGAGCCCAGACCATGTATATATCATCAACGAAACTGAATCATACAAAGAGCTTGTTGCAATAGGCTAGGAAGGTTTCTGCCAGATAGTCCATAAAAAGGGCCAAGGCACTCTATGCTCATTCCCCCACAACCTCAACACTTCTCCTGCCCACTTCACCTGGCCGTTTTAGCCCAACATGCCACCTTCCTGGATGTTGTCCTCCACCTTTCTAATGGCTCTGTCATATTAAACCAACTAACTGCCAAAAGTACTAGCATTTTGACAGCTTTCACCCCTTCCAAAATAAAAAATAATTACCACACAGCCTGGTCACATTTGGATGGCATATCTGTAGTAATGGGAATTCCCTTGCCCAGTATGCTGAAGATCCCATGAGAGCTCTTACAAACAGGCACTTCCCCCCCAGACATAGTCCACGAACAGATTTCCCATGCCATATCTGCACATATTCCCAATCTTCCCATCACCAAGAATCAGCTACAAAGGTGACCCCCCCCACATCACTTAACATCACCTCAGACAGGAGCAACTACACCATTTCCTTCACCAAGGTTACAGTACCTATTACCATGTCCAGAAATGAAGGTCATCCTATGAATGATCCTTCCCATCCCTCCTAAAGTGGTGTTCTGTCATCCACCAAACCTACACATGATCCATCCCTATGCCACTCCCACTCCTGACCCCTTGGAAGAGTGTACTGGGAGGAAAGGATAGGACTGATGAAGAGGGAGACTTTAGCAAGAGGGTATCGGTGCAGGATAAATGAAGTTAGGGTCACGGGGAAGGAGTCTTGGTAGGTGAGGAGCAGGGTCGGGAGGAGATTGAGGCCACGAGAATTATGAGACTGAAGGGTGTGTTGCAAGCTCTCATCAGTGTAATCATAGAACCTGACATTGTGAACCAGTCATTAAAATCAAGCATGTCATGCTCAGCAGTGTATTCTGCTATTGGGTGGACAAATCTGCTCTTGGTCACACTTTGGTGATGGTCATTCATCTGGCATGGGCACGGAAATGAAAAACATCCTACATGCAATCCTTCCCACCCATTCCACATCCCACCCAATCTATGCATTACCCTTGTCCAGCTTTATGCGACACCTACTCCCAAGCTCTTGTCTAGGTGCGAGACCTGTCGATTCACCCACCTGGCACATCCTGCTTCAGATCTGTCACAGGCTTTCCTATCCTATCCTATCAGAGCCAGGGCTACCTGTGAAGGTAGTCATGTCATAACCAACCCTGCTGTGATTTCTGTCCAGCGTTGCGTGTGAGTATAACTACCGATCAGCTGTCCACTCCAATGAATGGCTACCACCAAAATGTGACCGAGATCAGAGATAACTATCTAGTGACAAAATATGCTGCTATACACAACATGCTGAATTTCAATGGCTTTTCTACAACCTCTGTCATTTGGATCGTGTTGCTTAACATCAGATTCTCTGAATCATTAAACAGAGATTCATTCAAAATAGTAATCCTCCTGGCCTCCATCTACACTAAACACTGTATTAGCAAAACTTAGGTGAAGCTGGATGTAAAGATACTCTTTAAGTTAGTTTTTAGTTTACATGTGGCTAATACAGAACTTGTAGGAAAGACTGTAAACAAATACACCAAAAGTAAACTGAGGCAGTTGTGCACCACAATGTGTCCCAACAACAGAGCATTCTTACAAAACAATTAGCACTTTAAGAGGTCTACATCGGCCTGTTCCAACTCAAAGGCTACTCGCAGACAGCCATTTGGTCACAGGAACAGGTGGCAACATGATGACCTATAGCAGTCATCCAGCCAGGCTGCAGCATACATGATCATACTCCACTGGCCTAACAGGGGTGTCTAAACAGCTCGTACATGTGCAGAACACATGCAATACAACCTTCTGACACGTAGCCTACACTACCTGCACCTGCCAATGAGTGCATTGAGGAGCAGACACGGGCATGGTTGCTCCATGGGACAGCAGTGGAACAGTCTATTCTAGATGTTACAACAATCAACAATACACCAATCAGAAAACTATTTGATTTTGAGGATTAAAAGGTTTTGAGAAAAGTTTTCAAGAAAACACAAGTAGAACAATTATTTTGTTACAGCTGTTTCCATAATGTATATCTGTTTTTTCTTTTGAATTTGGAGACACAACAGCATGAGAGCCTAATTCTTAACAGCTTGCATCAGACATAACTACAATGTGTATACATGTTCCAAAATTTAATTTCACTTTTTGCTAATGCATGCTCCTACAGCTGAGTCGGTGAAGGACGATTCCTGGCAGCTCACAGTGCTGTTGGCAGCTTTCAACTGTGAAGCACTAATCTCTGCAGGTAAAAACTGCAGCCGACTACAGACCTGCGATAACACTGAACCATTGCTATAAAGACATGTATAAAATCATGTTATTTTATTGGTTCAGGTAGGCCCATTAGGTGGCCACAGTCAGCCCAATGTAACTGTCACAGATCAACTCACACTGACTTCACTATAGCTAATTCTTTACCAAGCTCATCATTTGAGATTACCAAGCAAAAAAAACATCGTCAGTACCAGAGTTTCTGATCATGGATTTTAATAAACAATTATTACCTATTTACTATTTTTATAAAATCATGTATACAGTAAAAATTGAAAATAAATTTAAGCTTGGACTGTTCATAAACATTATCATATGAGTTACATGACAGTTATGTGCAGGCAAAACTGGCTATGTAAATATCTATTCTTAATTTTGCTAACAAAAGCTTGTGTTAGCTTTATCACCAACGAAGTAAAAAGTCATCACTGTGTTATGATTTGAGTACAATCAGGTCATCCTGAAGCTCCTCATGAAAAATTTATTTGAATACATACTTTCATTCCACAGGTGCACTGACACGGTAAATCTGGTTAAGTGGGTGTTCTTGTAACAAAGGTATTTGTTGTTATTAAAAAAACACGGAGATCATACACAGTCTCACATCATTGCATCTCTAATACAATACGACATGTGCTAAACCTTTTTTCTTAATTCACACTTCATAAATATATTTCATTGTTTCCACGGAAACCATTATAGGTAAATCACAACAAATAAGCACTCATTATTACCATCTGTTTATTGAAATATATTTAAAGACAACACCAACACATGCACACACATGTGTGTGCCCATGTGCACACACACACCTACTACTCAACAGCACTAACCTTCCTTTTCTGCTGATAAATGCGTTTGGCTTCTTCAAGGCTCTTTATTGTGTTCTGATATGTGTCTTCTATAGCTTGTAGTTGTGTTGCCTTTTTGAAAAGTTTGTATTTCTCTGCAGGATCACTGTTGCTCAGAAATGTGCGTGCTGTATCCTGATTCAACACCGATATAGGATTGTTAACCTGAATATTCAGATGACTGACAATACGATCCAATTCCTCCTTTTTTGATGACTTGACTTCCCCTAAACAATCAAACAATCTTAAAAACAAGACCCATTTACAGAGGCGGTGTACATAAATTATCTTAAAATTATGCTCTAGAGATCTAGTTATGAATATGGAAGGTGAAAGTAACTGTAAGCCAATTAATTTTTAAATAACAGAAGACAGGAACATCATAAAAAACATTATGTATGGACAGTAAATCATGGAGAAATATGAAGTTCCTTAAAGACCAACACTAGTTTCATAGAAGATAAAATGGATGGACTGTAAAAAGAATCTATGGAGAAAATAGTCTGACAGCTTGATGAAGAGTAAAAAGCTCCAGTGCTGAACAACTCAGACATGAACACACTACTTACATTTCTTTTCCATATCTCCTATACACACTGCAGTTTCCTCAAGATTAATTACCACAATTTTTGAAAATGTCATGTACAATTACAGTAACAAACCATCAAAATGATGACTTTGTGTCACTGACAAGTAACTGATTCCATTTCACTCAACGTGAGATCAAATTTTACCATATAAAACACTGAAAAACGCAGAACAATCTTAATCTACTAACCTCTTGCTGATCGTATTCTGTAGGTTGACTGTCCTGATACTGCACTTAATGTTCTACATATAATTATCATATTACCATATTCTTCAGGTTTATATGCACGGACACCTTTGTTGTTAATAGTTATTTCAACCGATGCAGTAGTTGCTCCTTTTCTAACAAAGTCTGTAAAAAATAAAAGCAAACTTTCTTAGATGATTGTGGGAAGGAAACTACAAAAATTTTACAGCAAATACAATATGATGAACAGGCTGAGAAGTCATTCATTAATAAAACTACACATATTGCGAGCAACTTTCTTCTCTCCCCACTGCACCTTGCCTTTTTTCTGTTTCTCCCTTTTTGTTATTGAACTATGACAAACACAAGCACCAGAGCTAAGATTCTCAGCTGAACATGTTGTTTTGATTTTATATATGGGTGATGTGAAGGAGTGGTAGTTCATTGGGATTCACGTTAAGGATGTCAATATTTGCTACTCGCCACATAACGGAGATGCTGAGTCGCTGAAAAGCACAACAAAAAGACTGTTGGAAAGTTAGCTGGTGGACAATGAGGTCTTTGTCAAAAGTAGACAACACACACACATGCACACATTCATGCAAATGCAACTCTCACCATGACCACAGTCTCTGGCAGCTGGAGCCAGACTCAACAGCTAACTTTCTGACAGTCTTTTTATTGTGCCTTTCTGCAACTCAGCATCTCTGCTGCATGGTGAGTAGCAACTATCCCTTTCATTTTATTGTTACATTCCATCCTGGATTTTCCATTGTTGGATGTCAATATTTGTAATATTTTATGCAATTTACATGATTTTTCACAGCATACAGAATATTGTGCTCATTTAACATTGCTGTATCCTTTCAGTTACAAGGTTCAGGTACAAGGATGACATGTGTACATGTTGGAGGATTTTAATGTTTGACTTTTGCCAAAGCTCAGTTGTCTGCAGTACACCACTTGATAATGGCCATAAGGCCAAAATTGCAATTCTTCTTCTTCTTGGCTTCCAAGGGACTCAAAACTTATGTGCCAATCTCACAAGCTGCCTCCAAAAGCTTCCATCTTGTGCTACTTCCTGCTAATTACTCACACCGATTCTGTCAAATCTATTAAATACTGTTTTAATTCATTTACTCACGCACTCCTGGTTCTCCCTCTTGGTCCTTTACTATGAAATGACTTCTCCAGGAATATTCTTGAAATCACTTGATTCTCTTAATTCTCATCAGATAGCCTACGCAATGAAGTCTTCTGGAACTTTTTATGCTCACTGTTGTTGCTTATTGTGACAGAATGTGAGTTTGTGTGCTGTCTCTTCTCTTCCAGTTTTTTAATCGTTATCATAGCACAGACCAATGATTTGCCTGTAAACTTTGTTTTGGCTTATGATACAGAATGATTGTGTCGATCTACATGAATGAGATCGGAGTGAGTGAGTGAGTGAGACAATGTTTTTAGCCTCTTGACCCAACACTGGTTTCTTTTAAAATTCACAAGGGTGCTGTTAACTTCAAAGTTGAGTACCCATGCATCCCAAAAACAACAATAATAAACTTTGTTTTCAAATAGTTATAACTAGTGTTCTTCCCTTTTAGTTAAACTCCATATTTATGCTTCATAGGTTAGGAATGGTCTGAGGATTGTGTTATAAACATTCATTTAGTTTTCCTTGTCAGTAGTTTAGGCCCTAATTTTTATCTCATTTTCATTTCTACTTGTCTCTGATTTTGTTCATTTACCACTGCACCCAGAAATATGAACTCTTAAACAAGTTCAAATTTATGTTTGCCAATTATTAGATGTAACTGGTCATTTTGCTATTCCAACATCTTTGAACGATCACGTGTTTTGTTTTCTGATCATCTACTCTTAGGCTAAGCTTGAATACTGCTTCTACGAGCTCCACAAATAACTGTCTAACCTATTTCACATTTTCCAACAAGCACTATACCACCCGCATACGGTAAAACATTTATTTTTTGCAGGGTCCCAACATGTACTAGTTTGAGTTTCCTCTCAACTCTCTCCAAGGCTAACTGAAGAGAAAAGCGGACAGAGAATCTCCCTGTCTTGATCAGTTCTTGTTTTTAAATAGTCAGATTTTATTCCAGTTAGCAAAACTCTGCTTATATTATCATCAATGTTTATTTTACAAGGATTTATAAGTTTAACTGGAAATCCCAAGTCCATCACAAGAATCCACAGGCTTTACCTGCGGATGGAGTCAAAAGCTTTCATTAAGTCACTGAACAAGTAATGTATTCATTTTTGTTTACATTCTCAATAATGTTTCATATGCTGTTTTGATTGTAAATATACTGTCAGTAGCAGAACTAGTTTTGCAAAAGCCATTTTGATAATCACTGATTATATTTTCAGCGTATGGTTTCATGCAGTTCAGCAATAAACAGGATACAGTTTTATAGGCAATGTTTACTAATGATATTACCCTATTGTTCCTGTAGTCTTCCTTGTCTCCTTTTTTACATATCAGAACCATTAATGATTCTTTCCACCCTCACTATAGCCAACATATTCTTCTGGTGACAAACTGCATTTATTGCTCTGCCTCAGCTGCACATTTTTCATTAGATTACATACTTCGATCACTCTGGATCATCTTCAGATCAAAGAATAAGCAACCCCTCAACTCTACTCAGAACAACATGCCAGAATACTCTGACACAACTGCTGTGATCTGAAGATGATCCTAAGTAGCTGAAGCACATAATATAATTAAAAACGTACAACTGAGATGGAACAATAACTGTGAATTATCTTTCCATTCCGTTGGCGTGGACTCAGTTTTCCAGATTACCTACACGAGGTGAAGCAAACATCTGTGCAGTGCTTCTTCTCCATGTTTTGGTATCTCAGCTGGAATACCATCACTCCCAATTGCCATGCCAATTTTTAGGTGTTTGAAACTTCTTAGCACACCTTCGTATGTCAGTTCTGGATTATGGTCATTTTAGGGCTGCTGCTGGAATTTGTAATTGGTAAATCTGATTCAGAATATTTCAATAGACTGTCAAAATATTTCTTGCTTGTTGATAAGACAATAACCATACTGCCATTTTTATCCTTCATCACCTTAGACTTGTAACTGAAACCTCTTTTAATTTCATTGACTGCCACACATTTCCTGAATGTTGTTACATTGATGTTATTCATTAATAGATTCCATCTGTTGTTTTAAATATGGTTTAGATTCCATCTGTTGTTTTAGGTATGGTTTATTTTTCCTACTATTTATTTTACTGGCCTGCTTTTATGCCTGCCAATCATTAAGTTCTATTTTAGGATTTTTATGAACTTGCAACCATTTCTAGCATAATTTCATAGCCTTGTCTTCACCTTCCTCACATTCCTCATCAAATCATTTCTCCCTGCCTTGTTTTACTGCCTGAAGGCTATTACTTGCTGCTGTAAGGATAACTTCTTTCATTCTATTCCAGTGCACATTGCTGTTCATTTCATGACTTTCTCCCACCCTACTCAGAACCTCAAATCAATTTGAAATTTCAAACTTTGTATTTTAGTATCTCTTCTGTTCCTATTACATTTTCCAGATCAAATTTGGCCACATTTCCATGTCTAATTTTCATTTTAGGTACTGCCTACTAACCTGATTCTATAGAAATTCTTCCAATCCATATGTGGCATACAGCAAACCAGTGCTTAACAGTATTGGTTAAAAACGGTCTTGATTGCAATTTTAGTTTATTTTTCAACTACACGTTTCGCCTTATTTAGGCATCTACAGGTTGATCTTACTTTGGTATTTCTTACAACGATCCTTTAGAGAGTGTAGCCAAAGGACATCGTCAAATACATCAGACCAACATTGCATTCGTTAAACTCCGTAAAAACTTTTCTAGATGGACACGAGTGACTCCAAGACCTGTATAACGCGTTCCTGTTCACAGGATTCTCATTGTACTTGTTTAACTAGACTGTTTTCTGACCCCATTTCCACTCCTCGGAATGATTGTACATCTATTATTGCCTTTCTATGTCTGTTATCTATGAGAACATGACCAACTTGATTTACTGTTTCCTTATCATTTGAATTCCATGTTTCTTTACGTAACATGTCATTACTTTTCTGATGTAAATTATCATTCGAACAGAACGTTTGACAACATTCTGTTTTCCAAAATTTGCATTAAAATCCCCCAGTACTTTTCCACTAACATCCACTGTTACTATCCTGATATTGTGTTTTGGTATTTTGTTCCATAAGTCTGACAGGTTTTCAAAGAAATTGGAATTGTGAAAATGAAAACTCTCTAGTCAATGGTGAATATAATGTCTTTTAAATAATTCTACATGACTGTGAACCCCACCCATGAGAAGTTAATCACTTCTGGATCCAAAATGTGACGTACTAAGTTGTTTCTACTTGAATGGGAGAGTACTTTGGAGTACATAACTTTTTCAAATATTTTGAAAAAAGGCATTAGTAAAGAAACCGGACAATAATTATTTAAAACTTTCTTGTCATATTTATCATAAAGAGCAAAGAAGTTTAACAACTGCATATTTTAATCTGTCAGGAAAAATTCCCTGGATCACAGATACCACTCATATATCACTAAGGACATTACATCACCTTTCAGAATTCTGTTCGAAATTCCTTCGATATCACATGAGCTTTAGTTTTTCATAATTTTTATAACTGCATTAATTTCAGTGAAAGCTGTCGGTCGCTACTTCTATTTGCTTAGTTTTTTGGAATGAAATTTGTAACACACTCATTTGCTCCTTCACCTGAACCATTTAATACTATTTTTGCTGCTACACTTATAAAGTGATTGTTAAAAATGCTTACAACCTAAGAATCATCCGTCAGAGCACTGTCATTTAGTGTAATTGTTAACATTGTCACTTAGTTTAACTGATATGGTATCTTGCGCATTGACTGGATGCTCAGTCTCCTGTTTTACTATACCCTCTATTGTTCTAATCTTATTCTACATCTACATTTATACTCCACAAGCCACCCAGCGGTGTGTGGCGGAGGGCACTTTATGTGCCACTGTCTTTACCTCCCTTTCCTGTTACAGTCGCGTATGGTTTGCGGGAAGAACGACTGTCGGAAAGCCTCCGCGCATGCTCGAATCTCTCTAATTTTACATTCGTGATCTCCTCAGGAGGTATAAGTAGGGGGAAGCAATATATTCGATACCTCATCCAGAAACGCACCCTCTCGAAACCTGGACAGCAAGCTACACTGCGTTGCAGAGCACCTCTCTTGCAGAGTCTGCCACTTGAGTTTGCTAAAAATTTCCTTAACACTATCACGCTTACCAAATAACCCAGTGACGAAATGTGTCGCTCTTCTTTGGATCTTCTCTATCTCCTCTGTCAACCCGACTTGGTACGGATCCCACACTGATGAGCAATACTCAAGTATAGGTCGAACGAGTGTTTTGTAAGCCACCTCCTTTGTTGATGGACTACATTTTCTAAGGATTCTCCCAATGAATCTCAACCTCGCACCCGCCTTACCAACAATTAATTTTATATGATCATTCCACTTCATATCATTCCATACGCATACTCCCAGATATTTTACAGAATTAACTGCTACCAGTGTTTGTTCTGCTATCATATAATCATACAATAAAGGATCCTTCTTTCTATGTATTCGCAGCACATTTATCTATGTTAAGGGTCAGTTGCCACTCGCTGCACCAAGTGTCTATCCGCTGCAGATCTTCCTGCATTACGCTGCAATTTTCTAATGCTGTAACTTCTCTGTATACTACAGCATCATTCGCGAAAAGCCGCATGGAACTTCCGACACTATCTACTAGGTCATTTACATATATTGTGAAAAGCAATGGTCCCTGTGGCACGCCAGAGGTTACTTTAATGTCTGTAGACGTCTCTCCATTGAGGACAACATGCTGTGTTCTGTTTGTTAAAAACTCTTCAATCCAGCCACACAGCTAGTCTGATATTCCGTAGGCTATTACTTTGTTTATCAGACGACAGTGCAGAACTGTATTGAATGCCTTCCGGAAGTCAAGGAAAATGGCATCTACCTGGGAGCCTGTATCTAATATTTTCTGGGTCTCATGAACGAATAAAGCGAGTTGGGTCTCACACGATCGCTGTTTCCGGAATCCATGTTGATTCCTACAGAGTACATTTTGGGTTTCTAGAAATGGTATGATACGGGAGCAAAAAACATGTTCTAAAATTCTACAACAGATCGATGTCAGAGATATAGGCCTATAGTTTTGCGCATCTGCTTGAGGACCCTTCTTGAAAACTGGAACTACCTGTGCTCTTTCCCAATCATTTGGAACCTTCCATTCCTCTAGAGACTTGCGGTACACGGCTGTTAGAAGGGGGGCAAGTTCTATCGCGTACTCTGGGTTGAATCGAATTGGTATCCCGTCAGGTCCAGTGGACTTTCCTCTGTTGAGTGATTTCAGTTGCTTTTCTATTCCTTGGACACTTATTTCAATGTCAGCCATTTTTTCGTTCATGCGAGGATTTAGGGAAGGAACCGCAGTGCGGTCTTCCTCTGTGAAACAGCTTTGGAAAAAGGTGTTTAGTATTTCAGCTTTACACATGTCATCCTCTGTTTCAATGCCATTATCGTCCCAGAGTGTCTGGATATGCTGTTTCGATCCACTTACTGATTTAACGTAAGACCAGAACTTCCTAGGATTTTCTGTCAAGTCGGTACATAGAATTTTACTTTCAAATTCATTGAACGCTTCACGCATAGCCCTCCTTATGCTAACCTTGACATTCTTTAGTTTCCGTTTGTCTGAGAGGTTTTGGCTGTGTTTAAATTTGCAGTGAAACTCTCTTTGCTTTTGCAGTAGTTTCCTAAGTTTATTGTTGAACCATGGTGGGTTTTTCCCATCCCTCACAGTTTTACTCGGCACGTACCTGTCTAAAACGCATTTTACGATTGCCTTGAACTTTTTCCATAAACACTCAACATTGTCAGTGTCGGAACAGAAATTTTCGTTTTGATCTGTTAGGCAGTCTGAAATCTGCCTCCTATTACTCTTGCTAAACAGATGAACCTTCCTCCCTTTTTTTATATTCTTATTTACTTCCATATTCAGGAATGCTGCAACGGCCTTATGATCACTGATTCCCTGTTCTGCGCTTACAGATTCGAAAAGTTCAGGTCTGTTTGTTATCAGTAGGTCCAAGATGTTATCTCCACAAGTCGGTTCTCTGTTTAGTTGCTCGAGGTAATTTTCGGATAGTGACTTACTTTTGAGTTAATTCCTTTGGCCCCTATGCGGGCATAGGGCATCCAGGAGAACTCGCCATCCGTCTCTATCTTTGGCCATTTGCCTCAATTCTGCCCAGGTCTTGCCAACTCTTTTTGCTTCCCCTTCCATTGCCCTCTTCCATGTGCCCCTTGGTCTTCCTCTCTTCCTTGTTCCCTGGGGATTCCATTCCAATGCTTTTATCTCGATGGCTCCATCTGGTTTTCTCAAGGTGTGCCCCAACCAGCCCCACTTTCTCTCTCGTATCTGGTCTTCTATAGGTATCTGGTTTGTTATTCGCCAGAGCTCCTCATTACATATTTTTTCTGGCCACCAGATATTCATGATGCGTCGAAGACATCTATATATGAAGCTTTGTAACTGGGTTGTTATCTTTTTATCCATTTTCCAGCTTTCACTGGCGTACAGAAGGACAGCCTTCACATTTGTATTAAAAATACGGATTTTTGTTTTGTATGTGATATTTCTATTTTTCCATATTGGATACAATTATATGAAGGCAGCAATTGCCTTTTTAATGCGGTTTTTCATGTCATCTCCAGCTCCACCATCTTCCGCCACTATACTACCCAGATACAGGAATGAGTTGACAGTCTCCACTCGCTGCTCACCTATTAACAGGGGCACCTCCATGTTACCTGAATTTACTCTCATTTCCTTTGTTTTGCCTGTATTTATCTTGAGGCCAGCAGTCTCTGCTTCTTCTTTCAGCAAGTTTAATTTAGCTTGCATATCAGTCAGCCTTGGAGCTAATAAAACTATGTCGTCTGCAAAATCCAAATCCTCCAGACATTCGTGTATCCCCCACTGGATTCCTCGTCTCCTGCCTGCTGTGACTCTTCTCATAACAGAGTCTAGAATGAGTAGAAAAAGTGTTGGTGACAAAGTGCAACCCTGCCGGACTCCAGTTGTTACTTTTATGGGCTCTGTCATATTTCCCTTGTGGAGTATGCAGCATTCGTAGCCATCATATAGATCTTTTATGATGTTTAAGATCTTCTGTGGTATGCCATACTTCCACAACACCTGCCAGAGCACTTTATGTTTCACGGAATCGAAGGCCTTTTGAAAATCAATGAATGCCAGGTACATGGTTGCTTGGAATTCATTGCTTTGCTCTAAGATGATCCTAAGAGTGTTAATAAGATCAACACAGCTGTGTTGTGCCCTAAAACCGGCCTGTTCTTTACGCAGTCGCTTTTCAAGGGATTCTTTAATTCTGTTTAAAATAATTCTGGTGAGGACCTTACTGGGCACTGACAACAATGTAATACCACACCAGTTGTTACAGTCTGACAAATTTCCCTTTTTTGAGAGCTTTACCACCAAGCCATTTTTCCACTCCTTTGGAGATTTCTCTTCAAGCCAAATATGCTTCAGCAAAAGATGGAGCATTTTAACAGTACTTTCAATATCAGCTTTTAAGAGCTCCGGTGCTATGTTGTCTAGGCCTGGAGCCTTTGTATTTTTTAGTGTTTTCAAGGCAATCCTAATTTCGTCCAATGTGGGGCAATGCAAATTTATATCTTGGCCTTCTTCGACTTCCTCTGGAACATCTCTTACTTGTTTCTCTTGGTTGTCTTCACAATTTAACAGTTCCCTGAAGTGCTCCTCCCATCTCTGTAGCTGTGCCTGTTGAGTTGTAAGCATCACACCATTCTTGTTCTTAACTGGTCCTTCATGTCTGAAGTTCTTCATTGACAACCGTTTGGTAATGTTGTAGAGGTCTTTCATATTGCCTTGTCTTGCTGCCTCTTCTGCTAATTTTGCTTGCTCATCTATCCATTTCCTTTTATCTCGACGTAGCAATGTTTTCACTTTTTTGTTCGCCTCCATGTATTCTTTATGCGCTTCGCTCTTCTGCGCTCTTGTCTTACAAAAATTTAACTTAAGTTTTAGTTCTTTCCTGTGGCTGATTTCATTCCACGTAGCATCAGAGATCCATTCCTTCCTTTGATGAGCCCTAAATCCTAGGATTTTTTCTCCCACATCTAAATAACTGTTCTTGATTTTTTGCCAGCATGTTTCAATTCCCTCTTCCATAAAGTTTTCTTCAGAGAGGACCTGGAATCTGTTTTGTAGTTCTATGGCAAATGTTTCTTTGATCTGTTGGTATTTTAATCTTGCCACCTCTATTTTCTTGCACCTATGATTGAGCTTGGTTCTATTTGCCACTATCTTCAGTCTGAATTCTGCCAAAACTAGGTGGTGGTCACTTCCAAGGTCTGCCCCTCTTCTATTTCCGACATCTAACAGAGAGTGTCGGAACTTGCGGCTTATGACTATGTGGTCTATTTGATTTTCGGTAATGTGGTCTGGAGAAACCCATGTTATCTTATGGCAGTTACGATATGGAAACAATGTGCCTCCAATGACTAGGTCATGTTCAGCGCATGTATCTATCAACAGTTCACCATTTACATTCCTGATCCCCATGCCATGCACGCCCATAATATGTTCAAGCCCTTCACTTTCTGAACCAACTTTTGCGTTCAAGTCACCCATTAAAATTTTTATGTCCCTAGAATTTATTTGTCTAAGAACTCCGTTAAGCTCTGTATAAAATGCATCTTTTAATTCTCCTTTAGCTATTTCAGTAGGTGCATAGCATTGAATTACAGTGACATATCGCACATTTGTTTTAAAGCGTGCAATTATTATCCGTTCTGAGACTGGTTTCCACTCCAGTAAGCTCTTCTTGCTGCTTTTAGATAGTAAGAGCCCTACACCATTCCTGTGCACCGCTTCCTCACCTGTCTGACCCGCATACAGCAACACTCCACCATTTTGTGTTTGGAATTCCCAAGATTCTGGCCACCTTACTTCACTTAGTCCCAATATATCTAGTTGATAGTTCTCCATCTCTTTTTCAACTTGTCTTAGCCTCCCTGCCTCTCTCAACGTCCTTACATTACAAAAACCGATACGGGTTTTCCTTTTCAGGCCAAAGATCATATCCTTAAGATCCATCCGGCTGTTTCTCCTTTTAGTTTCTGTGATATGTGTTTTTTGATGGTGCGGGTTATCAGCCCACAGCCCCCGAGTGTCCTGGTGGGGCTGCCACCTCATGGCCTGGACACCTACCAAGGATTTATTTCAGGGCCTTACCCCTTAGATAGCTTGTCTTCACCACGACTACAGAACGCTATCCATCCCTTCGTAGTAAAGCCTATGAGCATCAACGTTGTCCTGGTTTCCAAGGATCTTCCGCTGCCCACATTAGGGGACTGTGTCTGCTGCCACACAATCACAAGGAGGAAAAGGAAAGGAGGGGAATGTATAGGACAGAACAGAACAGAATAGGACAGGACACTAGACGGGACGTAGTGAGACACCTGTCCGGCTTGGGAGGCCCTGCCGGTAGTTACACCACTGCCGGCATAGCCCTCCACTTCATTGGATCACACAAACCCCCTAGCCCACACGGACAGTGTGGCACGCCAGAGGTTATTTTAACGACTGTAGACGTCTCTCCATTGAGAACAACATGCTGTGTTTTGTTTGTTAAAAACTCTTCAATCCAGCCACACAGCTGGTCTGATATTCCGTAGGCTCTTACTTTGTTTATCAGACGACAGTGCGGAACTGTATTGAATGCCCTCCGGAAGTCAAGGAAAATGGCATCTACCTGGGAGCCTGTATCTAATATTTTCTGGGTCTCATGAACAAATAAAGCGAGTTGGGTCTCACACGATCGCTGTTTCCGGAATCCATGTTGATTCCTACAGAGTACATTTTGGGTTTCTAGAAATGGTATGATACGGGAGCAAAAAACATGTTCTAAAATTCTACAACAGATCGATGTCAGAGATATAGGCCTATAGTTTTGCGCATCTGCTTGAGGACCCTTCTTGAAAACTGGAACTACCTGTGCTCTTTTCCAATCATTTGGAACCTTCCATTCCTCTAGAGACTTGCGGTACACGGCTGTTAGAAGGGGGGCAAGTTCTATCGCGTACTCTGGGTTGAATCGAATTGGTATCCCGTCAGGTCCAGTGGACTTTCCTCTGTTGAGTGATTTCAGTTGCTTTTCTATTCCTTGGACACTTATTTCAATGTCAGCCATTTTTTCGTTCATGCGAGGATTTAGGGAAGGAACCGCAGTGCGGTCTTCCTCTGTGAAACAGCTTTGGAAAAAGGTGTTTAGTATTTCAGCTTTACATGTGTCATCCTCTGTTTCAATGCCATTATCATCCCAGAGTGTCTGGATATGCTGTTTCGATCCACTTACTGATTTAACATAAGACCAGAACTTTCTAGGATTTTCTGTCATGTCGGTACATAGAATTTTACTTTCAAATTCACTGAACGCTTCAAGCATAGCCCTCCTTATGCTAACCTTGACATTGTTTAGTTTCCGCTTGTCTGAGAGGTTTTGGCCGTGTTTAAATTTGCAGTGAAACTCTCTTTGCTTTTGCAGTAGTTTCCTAAGTTTATTGTTGAACCATGGTGGGTTTTTCCCATCCCTCACAGTTTTACTCGGCACGTACCTGTCTAAAACGCATTTTACGATTGCCTTGAACTTTTTCCATAAACACTCAACATTGTCAGTGTTGGAACAGAAATTTTCGTTTTGATCTGTTAGGCAGTCTGAAATCTGCCTCCTATTACTCTTGCTAAACAGATGAACCTTCCTCCCTTTTTTTATATTCTTATTTACTTCCATATTCAGGAATGCTGCAACGGCCTTATGATCACCGATTCCCTGTCCAATTCGACACAAAATTTAAACGGTTATTAAAATATGAGACTGCCTAGTAAATGCAGTAATGCTGCTACTTGCGCACTGCTGACACACTGCTCGGCGGCAGAAGGCTAACTGTACTGTCAGTAATGTACAAAGACTATTTGAAAGAAATAAACAAATGACAGACGACTATGCGACTTTACACATCACAGATATTAAAATGCAAATCTGCCCATGCTAATTACGAATCTACACAATGATTTGATGGATTTAACTAAACAAGTGCACTAAGAACACTCAAACAAATTTTCAACTTGACTACTACACTTATATGAATGTTAAATAAGCCACTTGCTGCTACTTGCGCACTGCTGACACACTGCTCGGAGGCAGAAGGCTAACTGTACTGTCAGTAATGTACAAAGACTATTTGAAAGAAATAAACAAATGACAGACGACTACGTGACTTTACACGTCACAGATATTAAAATGCAAATCGGCCACTGCTAAATACGAAACTACACAATGATTTGACAGATTTAACTAAACAAGTCCGCTAAGAACACTCAAACAAATTATCAACTTGACTACAACACTTATATGAACGCTAAATAAGCCACTTGCTGCTACTTGTGTTGCTACTGTATTGCTAACGTCTGTCAGGATGTGCATATTTCTGGACATTTTAATAATTTTCTTTAAAATATAACAGTATTTTTTTGTAGAATGCAAGTAACAACAGTGCTTGGCTTATAATGGCCACTATATAAATTCTTCTTTTTCTCCTACATGAAATTTTAATCCCTTCAGTTATACATGGCTTACTCACTTCCTTAACTAATTTTCAAAAAAAATGACACAAATTTACTATGTACCATACTGAATTTCATATAACATCTCTTTCTATATGTATCTCATTCCATACTACCTCTTTTAACTTAACAGTGTACCCTATTCTCACTGCTTTGTATGAACATGCCTCAGAGCTGTAAGTTGCTAAGATGGTCCATTGACACTCTCATACACATTAACTGTTCCAACCAGAGCACTGCCCATAAAAACATTATCAGTCAGGTTCCAGCTATACTGTTGCATGTGAGGTGGAAATTTGTCACTGAAATCAGACTGAAACAGGCAAATAATGATTCAAGTTCATTTTTCCTGTCAGAATCTTTTAATAAATTCACACTGAAATCTGCACAAACTACCAAATGTTTCTCCTTGTCTGATAGGTAGCTCAAGAATACATTTAGCTTTCTCATAAATAGCTGAAAGTTTCCTGGAAAGGATCTGTAGAATGTTACAATTACAAAACAAATATTCTGCAGTAACAACTCACAAGCACATGATTCTAGGTTCAGCCCTACACAAAAACTTGTTTTTACAAATATTTTTGACTTTGTCTCCACCTTTCTCATGTCGTAACTCTTCCTTTTTCCATGTTCGCTCTTTACGAAAATGATGCTAGTCTATAATCTCTTATGTTTAACATTTCTATCCCAGTGATCATAGGTGTTCATAGAGACAGAGTACATTTAACACTTCTGTATTTTCCACATCGTCTAGGGCACAGGAGCTCATCAAACTCTTTTTTCAACCTCCTAACGTTCTGATGAAACACATTAATTGTACTGATCGAAAAACTGTTACATGTTACACGGTCCTGTTCTGTTCTAATTTCCTCTCAAAACTGTCTTTCTATAACCATTTTACTCAACCATCCTTTGCCATTTCTGATAGAGTTACAATGTCATTGACAAACTTCCCTTCCTATTTGGTTTCCTTTGGTGTTTGCTCCAGGTACAGATTGAATAACAAGAGGGACATGCTGCAGACTTCATTTACCTCATTATTGTTCTGAATACAAAACACTCCTTCTTTTACAGACACACTAAGTTTCTTTTGAAAGCTAAGAACTTGAGCTGGAAGAGAAGCTTAACACAATGCGTTCAACTTATTCATTTACTGGTACATTGATAGTGTTCCTTCAAGATGAAACTACATGATGTGGAAGGAGCTAAGTCTGAAATTAAGAAACAACAGTTGCAGACTGTATTAAATACAATAGCATGGGTAATCAATTATAAAGATTTTGCTACTACACTCCATCTGCACTCAAAAAACTACAAACAATTATAATAAATTGGCAGAAAGGCAATTACTTTGTACAAAGCTGCTTAACCTGCTCAGTTAAAATGCTTTATATGTATTTCCATGTATGCAGATGTTTGGTGAATCTTAAACAGTCTATACCACTTTATCTGGTAAAGTATATTTTTGTTTTGCTTTGACATCACCGTAGAAATCCAGGCTGATGACATTTTATCCCTCTGCTGCCTTCAGAAAGACAGTCAAATTTGCCACTGGATAATAATGATGATGACATTTGGTTTGTGGGGCGCTCAACTGCGCAGTCATCAGTGCCGTACGAAGTCCAAATTTTTTTCACAGTCCAATTTTATTTTATTTTATTTTATTTTTTTTTCGCAGTCCAATCTAGCCACTGTCACAAATGATGAGGATGATGATGAAATGATGAGGACAACACAAACACCCACTCCCCGGGCAGAGAAAATCCCCAACCAGGCAAGGAATTGAACCCCGGACTCTGTGATCCAGAGGTAGCAATGCTAGCCACTAGAGCACGGGCTGGGGACACCATTGGATAATAATGTTTATCTTCATACATTAATTACCACAAATCATAACGTATATTTATAGCTATACCCCACAACACACCATAATGCAGAGGGTGCTTCTGCTACCACTATGTACTGGGCCCTTTCCTGATTGTCAGCAAACCTCTCTATTACTTTTAATTTCTTGGATTTTCTAACTGTGGTCATTTCACAATACAAATGTGAGAGCAAGAAATATGTTGTCCGACACTTCCCAGAACATACTCTCTCCCAATTTCAATAGCAAGCCTCTCCATGACGCACACCACCTCTTCTAGTGTCTGCCACCTGAGTTTGTTGTGTGTCTCTGAAATGCTCTCGCACTGATTAAACAATCCTGTGATGAAACTTGCTGTTCTTTACTGGATCTCATCTAAGCCACTTCTTTTACAGTTGAGTTACATTTCCGTAACATTCTTCCTACGAATATCAGTCTGGTGGCTGCTTTACCCACTGTTAGTTTTATGTGGGCATTCCTGTTTAAGTCATTCTGGATGGCTAATCCTTGGTATTTTATGTTAGATACACTTTTCAGTTGTCTTTCACCAATAGTGTACTCACACAATAGTGGATTTCTTCACCTATTTATGTGTAATATGCAACCTTCATTTACATTCAGGGTCAATTGCCAGTCTCTGCAACAATCATCAATCCTCTGCTGGTCTTCCTGCAGTTCACTCCCATCTCCTGGTATTGCTATCTTCTTACAGACAACAATGACATCTACAAGGAGCCTCAAGAAGCTTCCAACGTTATCAACCAGGTCATTTACATATACTGCAAAGAGTAACAGTCCATCATATTTCATTGCAATACTCCACAAATTACCTTTGATTTTGTTCTGTTGAGAGTAACATATTGAGTTCTGCCTGTAAAGAATCCTGAACTCTGTCACAAATCTGATACGATTATCTGTAAGCTGATAAATGATAATGTGGAAATGTATCAAATACCCTCCCAAGTCAAGGAAAATGCCATCAACCTGGACGTCAATGTCTATGGCACTCTGGATCTCATGAACGAACAGAACGAGCATTGTTTCGCAAGATCTCTAGGGAATCCACACTGATTTTTAGAGAGACTATTTTTGATCTCTAAAAACATCATTAATACATGAGTGTAAAACATACCATAATTCTACAACAGATCAACATCAGTACCTCCTCAGGCGACACCACCTTAACATAGCACTATCCGTGCAAGTGAGGAGGTTTGCGCGCTCTGGATCCGGAGGGCTATGCCGGCAATATCGTAGCTACCACCCATGCCAGACAGGCCAAAGGTCCCACAACGACCTATCATTAACCTGTCTTCTATCCTGTCCTATACTAAACCTCTCCTTTTTCTTTACCATTATCAACCCTTGTCATGGATAAGGCAAAGTCCTTAACGGCAGCTACGATGGAAGCTTTGGTATGGCGCAGCTGGCGGAGGAGGCACCCTTTCCCTCCTACGGGCAAATGAGGAGTGGAACCACTGCCTTGTGGTGCAGAGGGATCTTCAAAGGCTGAGGGAGTAAAACCTGAAAGAAAATCCTCAGATGTGTTAGGCTTAGCAGGCCAGCAGATGAGAAAAAAATGTTATTGCTTTCAATAAAAGAACATGCCTCAGATTAAGAATACCTAATGTAGACAGCACTTCTTGTACCCCTGGAATGAATGACGGCTCTTCTCAGCCTGAAGAAAAACCAAGGAATGCAAGAAGATACACTAAACAAGAACAGAGAACTAGAACCCAACAAAAAGACAAAAACAAGTTGAGAGTGGGAACATTAAATGTAATAGCCTTGACATGAAAGACTGAAGAGATTGTAGACATGATGGAGAGGAAAAAGATTCATATCCTTGGATTTTTTAGTGAGACCAAGTGGTAGGAAAAAACTCTAAATTGCTGAGAGGTTACGTACAAATTATACTGGCAGGGTCACGATAAAGGGGCAAAAAATGGAGTGGGGTTTGTGTTTCGCAAAAACATTGAGCCAGTTACAGATGTGAGCTTTGTAAGTGAAAGGATAATTGGAGCAAGAGTGAGTGAACTTGGGAAAGAATAGTTTTACTATACTCCAAGTGTATGCACCTAAACAAAGATGCAGTGAGGAAGAAAAAACAAAATTCCTTGAAGAACTGGAAGACCAAGCAAGAGAAGATAACATTATGATGATTGTGGATCTGTATGCTCAGATCAGCATGGATAGAAATGGATATGAGGAGGTGCCCTTTTGGATATGGAAGACGAAATGTTGAGGGTGAAGAAATTCTAAATCTGTGCATAAGGGATCATCTTTTAGTGAAGAATACATTCTTAAAGAAACAAGATAGCCATAAGATTACTAGATATGGCTGGGATGGCAAATCTAAGACAGTTGTAGACTATACATTAACAGACTAATTAATTGGAGGAAAAGTAAGGGACACTAAAGTCATAACAAGTGAGTACGTGGATAGTGACCACAGGTTACTAGTAGATGATCTAAATTATAAGATGAAAAGTTTGAATGCTGTACAAAGAATGCCAAAAATTAAGGAGTGGAAGTTGAAAGAAGAAGAAAATAAGAAAAGTTTTCAACATCTAGTAGCAAAAAAATTACTAAAAACTGAAAGGGGTAGTGTAGAGGAAGAAAGGAACCTATTTAAAACATAAATAGTTAAAAAGTGCTGTGCAGATATGCGGCAAAACAAAGGGTAAAGTGAAAGACAAAGATACCAGTTGGTGGAACGATAGCGTAAAAGACACAACTAAAAATGTAATATGGCAAAGAAAAACATGGAGCTTGAAAAAAGAAATCAGAACCAGGGGCTGATGCCAAGAGATGAACACAAGATGACAACACTGGAGAAAGAATACTGACAAAAAAAAAAAAAAAAAACGACAAGCAAAGAGAATCGTGAAAGAAGACAAGGAGAATAGTTGGGAAATATTCACCCAGAAACTAGAGCAGGATAGCAAAAGGAACCAAAAACTGCTATATGGGTTATTGAAAAGTATAAGGTCTGATAGAGAAGACATTAAAGTGATTGAAACAGAGGATGGGGATATTATGAGGGGCGTGAAAGGTATCAGAGAAGAGATGAATAATTATTTTGAACTCTTACGGAATGGAGAAGGTGCACAAGAAAGTGACACCGAAGTCATTGAATTAGAGGAGGAGCAGGATCCAATCTCTTGGTTAGAAACAGAGAATTCCCTGAAACAGATGAAAAGTGGGAAGGCAGCTGGAGTACATGAGCTGACAGCAGATATGATTAAAACTGCAGGAATCCATGGAATGCAATGGTTACACCAGGTGCTGGGGGTGATATGGAAAGGAAACAAAGTTCCAGATGATGGAAAAAAAGAATTATAATACCATTGTTCAAGAAAGGTAGTAGAAAGAAAAGTACCAACTACTGAGGAATCACACTGATATCACACTGCCTTAAGATAATGGAAAAGGTCATAGAAAAAAGGTTGTTGAGACTTCTAGAACACCAATTAGAGGAACAGTATGCGTTCAGGTGTAATAGGGGAACAATAGATCTCATTTTCTCCCTCCATCAGTTAAAGGAGAAGTATTGGGAAAAAGGAAAGGACTTGATAGTAGCATCTGTGGATTTGGAAAAAGCATATGACAAGGTACCAAAGGATATAATGTGGGAATGCTTGAGAAAACATAATGTTCCTGGTTTATTAATTTAAAAGTGCAGATGCTGTACGATGGTTATGAGAGCAGTGTACAAGTAGGAGGTGGAAGATCAAAATGGTTTAAGACAAAGAGAGGTGTTCAGCATGGCACATTACACTTATGGACACAATCATGAAAGAAATCAAGGAAGAAGAAAATGAAGATCTCAATGCTTTTGATTTTGCTGATGATATCGCCATTCGGGGAGAGATGGAAATGGAGGTTCAGAGGAGACTAGATTACTGGAACATAAAATTTAAAAAATTCAAGTTAACTGTGAGTAGGAACAAGACAATGGCAATGAAGATGAGCAGGACACCCAAACCTTGTTAACATCATAGTGGAGGGGGAGAAGGTTGAATGTGTGAAAAGCTTCAATTATCTGGGTAGCATCCTATCACGCAATGGGAGTTCCAAACTAGAAATCTTAAACAGAATAACAA
This sequence comes from Schistocerca piceifrons, assembly GCF_021461385.2. NCBI lineage: Eukaryota > Metazoa > Arthropoda > Insecta > Orthoptera > Acrididae > Schistocerca > Schistocerca piceifrons. The sequence goes on along the minus strand of NC_060142.1, from coordinate 475,134,761 downwards.
AAGGATCTAGCTTTTTCCACCAAGTACGAAATCTAATCTGGGATAAGGAAAGCCCTCTAGGAGCTAAACAGACCATGTATAAAACTTATCTCCTGCCAATCATGATGTGTAGTCTGCCGTCCTGTGTCATAAATGAGAGAGAAGAGAGTCAAATATAAGCATGGGAAATGAAGTTCCTTAGGTGAGCTCTATAAAAAACCAGAGAGAAAGAGTCAGGAATGATTATGGAAGGAGAGACCTGCAGGTGACATTGACTACAGAGGAGAGGATGAGTGCTTTGAGATTGAAGTGGTTCAATCACGTGAAGTGAACACACCCAACTCGACCTCCATGCCAGTATTTGGAGATGGAGGTACCAGGAAGAAGACCAATTGGGCGGGCTAGAAAGAGATGGACAGACCAGGTTAAGGAAGATCTCAAAAGGAGAGGAGTAACATGGAATGTAGTGGAGAGGGAAAAGATATACCAGGACAGAAATCAATGGAGGCATATCATTCACTAAGTTCCTACCCAGCTTGCTGGAAGGAAATCCTGATGATGATGATGAACATCAGCAGTAAAGGATTATAATTACGTGATCTGTCCCATGGCCCTTCTTGAAAACATGAGTGACACCCCTTGAAGGTGTCATGAACACCTCAGAGAAAACAGACATACTACAATGTAAACACTCAAGACAAATGAAGATTGTAAATCTTAGACTTAAGTCGAGTTTGATGTGACTGGATGTATTGACTGTCATGTTATGAGTTCATGAGTTACTGATATTTGGATCTATCTTCAAATCTGATGAAAATAGTTGAAACAACAAGACTATCATTACCAATGGCATGTTTGACATTCAGTAGTTGGAAGTAGTGAGACACTCCCTTACAGCATCACCCTGCCTGGATACAAAATCAATAAGAATAAATTCGTACATGGAACGAAGTAGCCAAACCACATGAACAAAAACTAAAAGATGACTGTATTGGAAGAAGAACAATCAAAGATAACTTAGACATCATGACACTGAAAGATCCGCCGTGCAGTGTTCCCTACTCATAATGTTACAGCCAAGCTGCCACACACACTTGGGAGGAAACACAGCAAGCCCTCATTGGCTTTCCAGGGGAAATGTATAATCACACATTTTTGAACTTAAATGAGAAATCTGTTCTTACTTGGAAGAAGAAAATAATACCAGTGCTAAGTGTTTTCTTGACACTGACTTTCTAATAAAGTTTCACATACTTATGTGACATATTTGAGAAGTTAAACTCGTTGTTTAAATACCTGCAGGGAAGTGAAACTCATTTCATTCAGCTTAATGGCAAAGTTTTGACCTTCAGAAGAAAGCTTCCGTTTTGGAAGATAAAAATGAATGATGGAGGAGATATCGATTACTGTCCATGTTTGCAGCATTTTATAATGACCATGAGGCAGGCCTTACTGTAGACATTTTCTTACAATTGAAGGGACTTTATCTGAATTCCATGTTCATTTCATGTTTCCTGGAAACTGTGATACATTTGAATGGTACAAAATCCCTTCAGTAATAACCTCCTTTTGAATCCAGTACTGAAGGAGAGGAAGAGTTGAGAGAACTTTCACCAGATCCTTCAATAGAAGTAAAGTTTTCATCAATGACGTCAGTGACACTCAGCAAGAAAGGAATTTCCAAGCTTGAGCGAGTGAACATTGAAGGTATTAGTTCTTTTCGCAACCTCCTACCTTTGTGGGAGTGGACTTTCAGCAATGGCTGTCATTTAAACCAAGTACAGATAAAGACTTCGTGTTGAAATGGAAATGAAGGTAGCTAGCTGTATCTCATTTGGTGCCAAGATTTGACAAGCTGTGTAACAAAGAAGAAGTTCAAGTGTTGGATTGAGGTGAGTAGTATTTTAATCATATTTTTTTATTAATTATTTCAATTTTTACTATGTATCCTTCAGGGGAGCCACAGAAACAACATAGTTTGTCAAGAGAACTACAAACTCAAAAAAATTGAAAACCATGGCCTCAGGAGTTTACTTTCAAATTCAATGAATGCTTCTTTCTTTGCTCTCCTTACACACATTTACACATCATTCAACATTTGTCTGTCAGCTAGGTTTTGAATTCGCTTACATTGGTGATTAAGCATACTTTGCTTTTACAACAATTTTCTAATGAAGCTACTAAAACCTCTGTAAGTCTTTTGAATTTTGTCAATTTGTGCACCATAATTTCATCCTCAAAACTGAACATATGCTCTGCAAAGTGTGTCCTGTCACTTTTGCTATGCAAAAAATATATGTTCTTACCTTTCTTTGTAACATTCCTTGCAGCATGCTTAGTCATCAATGATATCACAGCCTTATAATCACCTATACCTTCTACACTAATTCGAAAAGTTCAGGTCTGTTAGTTGCTAGGAACCGGTTCTCTAACTATCTGCTCGAGATAATTTTCTGATGAGAAATTCAGAATAAAGTCACATAAATCCCTATATGTGGCACCAGTTTTGATCACATGACTCATCCATTCTATATCTGGCAAATTAAAGTCTCCTGCAATTACAGTAGAGTTATCAGGAAACTTATTTACAGTATTTTGAAAGTTCTCTCTGAAGTGCATCTATAACTACACTTGCTGATGCAAGTGGTCAATAAAACCATCAGCTTGCCATGTATGACTCACCTATGATGCTTAACTTCTCCCATATTATTTCATATCCAGGATCCATAATAACTTCACTACTTATTCTCATATTATTTACTGCAGTAAATACACCACCATCACTGGCAACAAACCGATCTTTGCAACACGTATTCTGATATGAATGTAGGGTTGTTTGACCAACTTTGGGCATTATTATCTTCAATAAGCAATACTAACTCTGGGAACTCACCATGGATGCGTCTGCAGTTTACTAATATTGTATTAAACTTTTCTATTTTCCATCTGCAAGGAAGAGCGTTCTCTGAAAATAAGGTGGCTGACCCATTTTCGATTTTGGCATGCTATTCATCACTGAGCCCGAGCAGCGGTTCATCTAATCTAAAAAATGGGGGCATGCCCAATGTACTCCACTACCCTAGTAACTGATTCCTCTACGAAGCGCATCCCTGACTTATTGAAGGGAGCCCTGAAATTCACCACTCTACAGCAGAATTTAAGAAATTTGCACCCAATATCGGCACAGAATTAACTGAGCCTATAATTTAGACCTTCCACTTGGCTCCAAACAAGAGAACCCCACTCGACTCTAGGTATGATGCTACAAGTAATGATCTGAGATTCAATCTCACATGCAATGTCAGCAGCTTTCACCACCGCAGCCAATTGTGAAAGGAACCGAGATGGCCTCAGAACCCAGCTGACAGACATCATTTGCGCATTTGTGACAACATGTGCCATGACTTTTAGCTGATTGCACTCAGCGCATTCAATAGCCGACACATGGCCTCTTCCACACCTCAAATGAGACATCCCCCCAAACGTATCAAGTGTACACTTGCGTTCTTTCTCGATCTGCCTGCAATTTTCCTAAGGAGCTCCATTACCCGACTAACGCTGGAGCTCCTAATGACTAGCGTACCTGCCATTTGCACTTGTCCTGACTTGATAGGAAAATTGGCCACAGGCGCAATAGGCAAGGCATCACAGTCTGGCTCCAATGTTTTATAAACACTGGGTAGCACCTCATACCTGATGCTAATGTGTATGGAGCCAGCCATGTGGCCAACTCCCGCTTTCATCCTCCACCCAGAGACTTACAAACCCAGCACTAGCTGCCACTCACTCTCGAATGAAGACAGACTGGGTCAGATGTTGCACATTGAAAGGTGCAGTGACAGTTCAGTTTTCAGATGGATTTCAATAGCACCGAAGGTATCACAGTCTTCATCACTGGTGTACCAATGTTGTTGCAGCTCAGAGCAGTAGCCTGAAGCCTGTCACCATGCTCAACACAGATTCTAGCTGTTTCTGAACAGTGGCCAATTTTCCTTTCATTCACACACAACAGGTACAGCCCCTATCCATTTCATACTGTGTAAAACAGTATAAAATCACAAAAAATAAAAACAAAATGGGACTAATTGAGAAAGAACAGACACATTTCAGCAAGAGACAAAATTACCTGACAGTTATGCTATTGAAGTTGCAATGTACAGCAAATATAAACAAGAAAAATAAAAATAATAGAAGTAAAATCTAGTCTACAAAATTTACACTTTACACTAGTAACATAAAATCTGAAAGCACTTAACAAAAAAAATAAACTACACTGCTGAAAAGGGATACATAAACAGCTACTTGGCGAAAGCCAGACAATGAAAAAGCTAATGAGAAAAAAATGCGCAAGCACTTAGAAAATTTAATTAATCACTGGTCAAGCAAGATAAACACACAGACATTATTCACTTCTTGACAGAAACTCAAGAGAGAACACTCAACTAAACAATGTACAAAGACAAAAAGCTGCTGCAGTACCGCTCTCCCTAAGGTAGATGGACCTCTGCATACGTGAAACTAACAATCAGTGCATTAAAGTTTTAATAATTAAAAGTACGTAAATATTGTACTGCAAAGTACAAAATTATATATAAATATCTATAAGAGGATATATCACTTGCACAGAAGGGTGGTATATACAAGTACAAGACTGTGGCTGTATTTTCAGACAAAGTAATATTTCAGAAAGCACATTAATAAATGACACCACACACAGTGGCACTGGGCTCTGTCCTAACATAGATACTAATAAAACAGATAATATGACATCACCCAAAGCTTCAATAAGACCTCTTTTATATCAAGTCATTGAATGTTGTGCATTTTATTACTGCCCATATTCCAATGTATTACATTTTCTTCCAGTTCTATTTGCAAACAAAGGGCAGGAAGAATATTTAAAAGCTTCTGTGTACATAGTAATTAATCAAATCTTGCAGTACCTACGGGAATGATAGGTAGAAGGTTAAGGTACACTGAGGTGACAAAAGTCATGGGATACCTCCTAATATTGGGTAGGAATTCCTTTTGCCTGGCATAGTGCAGCAACTAGATGTGATATGGACACGTCATTGGAAGTCACCTGCAGTAACATGCGCTCTGCTGCCTCTCTAGCCATCCATAATTTTGATAGTGTTGCCAGTGCAAGGCGTTGTGCATGAACTATCCTCTCGATTATGTCCCATAAATGTTTGATGGGATTCACGTATGACAATCTGACTGGCCACATTATTCACTCGAACTGTCTGGAATACTCTTCAAACCAAAAGTGAACAATTGTATCCTGATGAAATGACATTAATGACATCAATGTTTGGGAATATTAAGTCCACCAATGCTGCAAATTGTCTCCAAGTAGCCAGACATAACCATTCCCAGTCAATGATTGGTTCAGTTGGATCAGAGGACCCAGACCATTCTAGGTAAACACAGTTAACACCATTATGGAGACACCACTAGCTTGCACAGTGCTTTGTGGACAACTTGGGTCCGTGGCTTCATGGGGTTTGTGCCTCACCCAAACATCATCTCTTACCAACTGAAGGTGGAACTCGTCTGACAAGGTCATGGATTTCCAGTCATCTATGGTCCAACCAGCATGATCACAAGCCCACAAGAGGCATTGCAGCTGTTGCCATAGCTTATAAACACCAAATTTTGTCGCATTGTACTAAAGGATACATTCATCGTACATCTCACATTGATTCCTGTGATTATTTAATGCAGTGTTGCTTGTCTATCAGTAGTGAAAACTCTATGCAAACACTGCTGCTCTTGGTCATTAATTGAAGGCCGTCAGCCACTGTGTTGCCCGTGGTGAGAGATAAAGTCTGAAATTTGGTATTTTCAGCACACTCTTAACACTGTAGATCTCAGAATATTGAATTCCACAATGATTTCCAAAGAGGAATTTCCATGCATTTAGCTCCAACTACCATTCTGCAGTCAAAGTCTGTTAATTTCTGACATGTTGGTATGATCACATTGGAAACCTTTTCATTAATCACCTCAGTACAAATGACAGCTCTGCCAATGCACTCCCTTTTATATCTTATGTACACAATATTACCGCCATTTGTATATGTGCATATCACTAACCCATTACATTTGTCAGTTACTCTTGGAACTTTGCACCCTTTGGAGGATAGCCTGTGTGTGTCTTCAAGCAACTGCCAGTTCAGGTTTTTCAGCATTTCTATGATACCTTCCCATTTGTTAAACAAACCTGTCACAATATAGGCCACCCTTGTTTGTATATATTCAATATCCCTCGTTAATCTTAGTTGGTGCAAGTCCCACACACTTTAAAAATATTCTATAATATATTAGTTTTGTAAGCAGTCTCCTTTGCAGATCGTATTTTCCCAGTATCCTACCAATGAACCAATATCTGCCACCTGCTTTATCTATGTCAGAGGCTATGTGTCCAAGTATTTAAATGAGTTGGCTGATTCCAAAGGTGGCTCACTGATGTAGACATAATTATTACTTTTCTGAATTTTGTGATGTGCCAATACTTTCAGGGTGTCATGAGAGGAAAGAGCGAGTTGGGTTTTCCACACTGATATTTTCGGGATCCATGCTGGCTGGCATGGAGCAGGTCAATCCGTTAGAGACGCTTTGTTATGTTTGAGCACAGAATATGTTCTAATATTCTACAACCACTGGATGTCAATGATACTGGACAGTAGTTTTGTGGATCATTTGTGCTGCTCTTCGTGTAGCTGATGTGATTTGTTTTTTTCTAACCATTGGGCAGTTCTTTTCTTCACAGGATCTATTGTACGTTGGTGTAAGTCCCACACACTTTAAAAATATTCTATAATATATTAGTTTTGTAAGCAGTCTCCTTCGCAGATCGTATTTATGGCTAAAAGAGGGGGAATTCAGCTACAAATTCTGAACAAAATTTGATATTGAATCCATCGGGTGCTGTGACTGTTAACTTTCAGTGATTTCAGCTGTTTATCTATGCCACAGACATTAATATCTATGTTTTTCATCTTTGCAGCAGTGTGAGAAACTGTTGCATTACTGTTGCATCTTCCTTTGTAGAGGAAAATTTGACAATAGGGTTCAGCACTTTTACTTCTCTTACACTACACTCAATTTAAGTTTCTGTGTCATCTGCGAATGGCTGAACAATAACTTTGGTGACACTGACAACCTTTAAATATGAAGTTTTACATCTAATGTGCAGTAGTTACTGGCTCTTCACAGAAACTGTTTTGAAATATTAAAATCCACACTGATTTGATACAAATCTAAAATTACTCCATGAGAAGGGCAATGGCAGTTCTCTTTCCAGGCATCTTTACACCACTTTTCAGTTTGTGACATATCAAGCCACCAGATCAGGAAGGCTCCTAAGAAAGAAGAAACAAGCAATTTGAGCAACATCAGAAGGTCAATCCTTGGTCAGATAAAGGACGCAAAAGCAGAAACTGCACACAGAACAAGTATCCACTGGAGAAAAACAGAAACAACATACATTGATGAGCCAAAACATTACGACCACTGCCCAGCTCAAAACTGAATGTCACCTTGTGGTGTTGCGAGTACATGGAACTGTAAGGAGAGTATGTAAGTGGAGTGAACACTAATAGCAATGATATGGGCCGCAAATGGGGAATGCAATCACATAAAAGTCTTTGGCAAACAGCAGATGTTATGACACAGTGCCTGGGAACATGTGCAGGAACAGCAATGCTGATCAGATGTTGTTCTACCAGTGAGCATCTACAGAAAGTGGCTGAAGGATGGTGAAACCACAATCAAATGATAGCAATTAAATGATAAGGTGTTTGACATCTACACATCACAGAGCGTAGGGGTCGGATGCTTCTCCACTCTGTAGCGTAGGATTGTTGTGATAAGTGGCTGATCTGATGACAGAGTAGAATGCTGGTTCAGAGTACATCATTCGGCATACATTGTGATGGCAGCCTTAAGCTACAAGGGACATTCACATGGGTTACCTGTGGTAATAATAGAAGGCACCATGACAGTTGTAGAATACAAGTACATTCATTATTCTGGACTATCTACTCCCCTTAGTGCTTGTTGTCACACCCCATTGCGAGATATCTTCCACAAAGATAACTATCTGTGTCACAGCGATATGGGGAGCATGACAGTGAATTCACATTGAAATCTTGACCACCAAATTCGCTTGGTGTAAACCTGAGGGAACACATCTGGGATGTTATCAGCCACCACCTCCACACCCATATACCACCATTCCATAATTATAGACATTGTGTGACCTACTGCATAAACATCTGATGCCACAGACCGCTGGAAAGCTACCAAAATATGATGAATACATGTTACGCAGAACTGCTGCCAATCATTCCTTAGGTGAACCAACACAGTATTAAACAGGCAGTTATAACATTTTGGCACTACAGCATAGATATACTCAAAGAAAAAAAAAAGAAAAAAATTGGATGAGTTATTTGAGAGAAAGTGCTTCATAAATTGAGCAAGTCAATAATGAGCTAGCCCTTATGCAAGCAGTTATTCAGCTTGATGTTGATTGATAGAGTTGTTGGATGTCCTCCTGAGTGATATCATGCCAAATTCTATCCAATTTGCATGTTAGATCATCAAAATATCGAGCTGGTTGGAGGATCTTGCCCATAATGTTACAAACATTCTCAACTGGGTGAGACCCAGTGACCTTGCTGGTCAAGGTAGGGTTTGGCAAACGCTTAGACAAGCAGCAGAAACTCTCGTCGTGTGCACGCGGGCATTATTTTGCTGAAAAGCAAGAATGTCATTGACATACCGCTGTGTTCTGAGGGTGCCACAGATGACAACCAAAGAGGTCTTGCAATGAAATGAAATGGCACCCTGGACTATTAATCTTGGTTGTAGGGCCAGATCGCAGGCAACAGTCGAGTTGATATCCCACTGCTGTTCAGGTTGTCTCCAGACACATCTTTTCTGGTCACTGGAGCTCATTTCACAGTGAGACTCATCACTGAAGACAATTCTACTCCAGTCAAAGAGATACCATGCCAAATGGGCCCAACACCACTACAAACAGGCTTGCTAGTGTATAGTGGCCAATGGTCGTCAGTGCAAGGAGTGGTGTTAGCTCAGGCCTCATCCTGTGAGCTGCCTATTAATGGTCCTTGTGGTCATCAGTTGCACATCGTTCAATGGTAATGATGAATCCAGGGATCTGAATGCCTCTCTGACAAGTGCTCGGTCCTCACATTCTGTTGTCTCTCTACGTCGACCACTTCCTTCTTGATGATGTGTTTGACCAGAGTTAATGCATTCCTGCCAACATCATCGAATAGCGCCATTGCTCTTATTCAAATGTTGAGTGATTCGACAATTACTTCAAATGGCTTCTTTGAGCCCAACTACATGTCCTCTCTCAAATGCTGACATCTGCATATACTATTCACACACCTGTCCTTGAGGCATAATTACTGTCGAGTTGAGTAAACGGAATGAAATTTGCAAAAACTTTATGCTCTGATATCAACATTTCCCCATTATCCCTGCCAGCTGTGTGGTGAAATTGTGCTGCAGTGTCACACATTCTCCCGTCAGCCGCCAAAGCTTACAATTTTGCGTTTTCCATCAACACTTGTATTAATATCAATTTGTGACCAATTACCCTATTATTCTGTTTTAAGAGTTTATTTCCAAAATAACTTGCATTATCTAAGAACAAAGTAAGAAACTGTAATGTGCTTTACATGTGGCTATATAGGTTTTGAAAGAAGGAAAAAAGTAATTTAATTCTAGCAACTGAATGTGAAGTCAATAATGGAAACTAACACGTCTGACAAGAGTGTATCCTCTTCAGCCTCTCCCCTACCTTATTTCTATTGGTGACAGAAATATGAGATCTCAATATTGATCAGAGAAAAGACACAAAGTGAGCCCAGAAACATTATCTAGGGGATTTAACCTCTGGTGGTGATGTCTCCCTGTTCTCATACGAGGCAGTGAAAAATATGATGAACACTGACTTGACTTAGGAACAGACAGCCAACATCTTGTCTCAACATTGTTGGAAACATAGTATAAGACGTAAACTCCTTTCTTCGTCTGGCAACTAGTACAAAAACAGCAAGTAAAGAAAATATTAAAACATACGTGTAGACTGCTAGTGATGTATTTATTCAACTTTACCACAAGATGTAAAATAATAGTTTCCTAAAGCAATCAGAACATTAAAGAGAAATGTGAAAGATTTCCTTTAACATCACCAACACCAGATCTACTGACTACAAACTGCTGTCTTTGGCAAATAATTAAACCTAGTAATCACAGACCAGTTGGTCTAAAAACGACAGTTCTCGGCACATAAATACAGTAAAGCAGATGGCACTGCTGAGGGTTGAGGCATAATGGGTATGAGAAACCGTGGCAGGCCCAGAAATGTATGGAAATATACCACTAAACAGGCAGTAAAAGAGGAAGGAAAACTAGACAGAGATAAAAAATTTTGCTGGCACAGAACCAGCTTATCACGGAAAAAGCAGCAACTGATCTACATCATGATGATGACAATGACGAAGGCGATTGTGATGATGACCCTTTTCTGACAAAGTGTCTGAAAACATGCAAGTCTTCTAACACCCTTTTCAGCCTATAGCATTAACTGCTCAAGATCATGTTTTTGTGTATTTGCAGCATTACACTGAACCTGATGAATGTGGTGGTGATGAGGGTATGATACAACGTAATGATAAAAATTAATACCAGTTACTAAAGCTAATCATATCCTATTATCTGCATCCTAATGTTGCTGCAAAATTTCAAGAACATATTCCCTAGAATGTGTAACCATTATTAATCCCTTCTTGGTGTATCTATTTGCCAAGCATGTGACAGACTGGTCGTATGTGACCCATGGTCATTCAGCAACTGTACCCTCCAACAATCAGAGTCAATAAAATGCTAAACATCCCAAAAGGTGTGTGTGTGTGTGTGTGTGTGTGTGTGTGTGTGAGAGAGAGAGAGAGAGAGAGAGAGAGAGAGAGAGAGAGAGAGAGAGAGAGAGAGAGGAGCAGGGTGGGGAGAATAATCAGCAAATTCTATAATATAATTAAGAGTGGCTTTCATATCCTAGATCCATTAACATATATTATTGTCAAATCAGGACACTGAATATCTAAAACATTTTTCCAGTCTCAAATACATTCTTATTGAGAAGAACAGTGAGACTCAGTTCCATTATTTATTGTTTCACCAATATAAATCATTTGTAGCGTGCATATAAGAAAAAAAACTTGGCTCATACCTGCACAGACAAAGTGATAGGGGATGGGCTAACAATAGTGGTGGAGGTTCCACTGTCAGTGGACAGCAAATCATAGGGGAAGTGTCATTCAAAAGCTGACAGTTACTCAAAAGTAGAACTTATAAACTACAGTTAATGAGTCTGCAAACAAGTGTATCAACTGGTTGTACCAGTATGTCCAATAATTCTACAAGTCAACTGTTTATTACTAAAAACACAACAGGTTACAGGATTACACTGAAATTTCAACAGAAGGAATGGTTTATTTTTGACTGAGCTGTAAACCTTTCTTTATTTCTCTTGTTGCTCTAATGAAATTACTTTCTTGTGCCAAAACACAGAGGCGTTTGTACAATTTCACCACACTAACATGTTAATCCACATGCAACTGTGACATAATCTTGAGCCAGTTTTTCTTTTTTTTTTTTTTTATTAAAATAAACAAACAACCGAGAACAAGTCATGTCAATAGCTTATGAAAAGCTCATGCTCAATATAAAACAAACATCTACTTTCTTCACTTATGTTCTCGTGAACCCATACTAATTCTCATTTTATTATTATCAATAGCCCTTAAAATAATGAAATTATTTCACTGAAAAAATCTGTAGCTACCCAAGCATTGTGATAGATAAGCAAGTTTAGCATGTTAACCTTACGGCAAAATGATCTTGCACATTGTGGTACATAAGCAAGTTTTGTCCATTAACTATAGACAAAATAGCCTATGCTTTGCATGCTATCATTTGCCAAACACTCGTTTCGGTATCTCAAGTCGTTTATGAGATATGAGGCATGTTATGAACACTTCATTTTTACTTCATTGTTTGCGCATGCGAGAGGAATTCATTTTCTTGAGATTGAAGATAGATATAGATCTCATCTCAAGTTGAAATAAAATCTCAATATCCAACAATGTATGACCTAACATGCACCAAACGCAAACACGCACTGGCCCCTGTTTTTCATTGCAAACTAATCAAATTTCATAGTAATAGCCTACTTAAGGTCAAAATACCTCAATAACAATGATAATTAACAAAATGATAAACACTTCATCATGTAGCTGATGAACGAAGCTACGAGATGCAAGAGAATAAATTTCTTTAGCAAATAGTTTCTTTAAACTCATTTGAGAAAGATTGCATAGCAACAGCAGCTGGCACACGTCTCTGTTTCCACAGTGTAGTAAATTGGCCACTAGCTGTGCCCAAGTGGGCTGAGAATATTTCGTTCATAACTGACGGTGTGCAACGATCATTAGTGGAGGCAGCTGCCTCTTCGGAATGAAAGGGGTGGACTAGCTCAGAGCTGAGAGTCTGCACAGGGGCCAAGTTATCTTGCGTGTGCTCTACCAGGGAACAGAGTGCCCCTGATATTTGAGATATGCTAAAAAATAAGGAAAAATAGATGACAGTGAGCTGTAGGTGTGTATTCTCCAAAGAGAGACGCAAGTTCAAAAACTGAGGTACAGCATTCTTCTTCGTGTGTGTGTGTGTGTGTGTGTGTGTGTGTGTGTGTGTACGCGGGTGCATGCTGCACAATGCTTCATCTGTATGGTAAATGGCTGTACTCTTTCACACTATTATTTGTACTCACATCTGGACTCTCCACAGCTGTCCTATTACATTAGAACTTGGTGCTAACATCCAGCACTACTGCTTTGCTGTTTCCAGATACTTCACACAATACTGATGCCGTTCTGATCAGCTTTTCCTCACTTATGGTACAAGTATCACACCAATTTCTTTCTAATCCTCTATCCTACCTTCAACTACTTAAGATGAAACTTCAACGGGATTCTAAACATCTAGAGGATTTTCATTAATGTATGGCTCACAAGAAAATTTTTCATTCATTAAGACAGAAATCTCAACAACAAATGTTATTTCCATTAGTGGAGATGCTGACTTGCATATAGGCACATCAAAAAGACTGTGACAAAATAATCTTTCGGCCAACAAGGCCTTTGTTAAAAATAGACGACAGACACATGGGCACGCAGACGCATATGCGCACGCACACACATGCAAATGTATGCGCACGCACACGCACACACGCACGCACGCACGCACGCACGCACCCACACACACACACACACACACACACACGCAAATGCAACTCTCACACACATGACCACAGTCTGTGGCAGCTGAAGCTGTGGTCATGTGTGTGTGAGTCGCGTCTGGCTGTGTGGCTGTGTGTGTGTGTGTGTGTGTGTGTGTGTGTGTGTGTGTGTGTGTCATCATCTATTTTTGACAAAGTCCTTGTTGGCTGAAAGCTTATTTTGTGAAAGTCTTTTTGTTTTGCCTGTCTGCAACTCAGCATCTACACTATATGATGAGTAGCAACTATCGTTTTTCTAATATTGTTACATTCCATCCTGGATTTTCCATTGTTTGATTTTGTTATTTCGATTTGGTTACATAGTGTTTTATGATTAATGCAAATCATTGATTCAAATGTGACAAGTACTAAACATTGGGTTATAGTGTCCATATCCTGAAAGTTGTAATGTCCTACAGCATCAGCATGTGACTAGGTATTCAAATCAGATGTTGTATTCGCCATTCTGTAGCTATTAAGCAAGCTCTTCAGAGAGGCAAAAGTTTTATTACCTCATTTTGTTCCCTTCACATGATTTAGAAGTGGAAAGCTACATTACAATTTTACTATTAAATTCTACAATGCCACTAAATGCAAACTATTCTACAAAAATCACACTTACAACAGTTCATGAAGCACCAATATGTGCCAGAACAGGACTTTACCTTTGACTGATGAAGCTCTGTTTGTAGCACTGGCATTGCCACCAAGAGCAAGGATGACGCCAGTCAAGATTGCACTTTTTCCACTCCCATTTCTTCCAACAATGAAATTTATTCTTGGGTTCAAATCCACTTCTAAATTGGCGTGACACATGAAATTCTTTAGGTGAATTTTTGCAATCGTTCCTGGTACCTCTAACTGCAATGAAATGCAAACATCAACTATCGTTACTAATTTTGGGCAGATAAAAGGCTATATCATACTTACGTAGCAACCCGTTAAAGCAATACAAAATTGCTTGAAAAGCCACCATATTTAATATGTAAGGTCAAGCTAAAACTAACAAAATAAATTAATTGATAAATAAAGATTTAATTTTGTTTGTTAACTTTGATAACAAAAATATTGTGCAGAGCTTGGAATTTGAGTGAATGACAGAGATGAAACAGGCAGAAAAAGATTCATTTAGAACAGAGAAAAGTAAGGAAGAGTGGGCCTCTGTAAAAAAGAATAAAATGAGAAACAAAGAATAATAAATCATATGATGCAAAGTTATATAAGTGAAAAACTAAATACATGAAAGAGAAAATTTAGGATAGGATCAATTCATATCAAGGTCTCTTTATCCCATTACAATTACTTAATTTTTGACAGAACAATTTTTTTTTTTTACAATAACTCAATTTGAACTTTTTACTTGGGAGGATAATTATGCTTTCTGTCATCATTATTTTAAAATTTGTAATCTATCAAAGAACTAAAGTAAGTATGAAAAATAAATCTTGAAGCTTGGCCCTTCTCTTGAAGATACATCAATTTTATGTGTGTTAGTAACACTTTAAAAATGGCATAAATATCTGTTTTCCTGAGCCCAATACCCTTCTAAGTAGCCGTTCTACAAAGTATTAATGCATGTTAAAACAACTTGTTTATATGTTCTCCCTCCATCCAATTTTGACAGTATATGTGTGACAGCTGCAACTTTTTGTCACAGAGAGTTATGAGTGTAATGGGAGTAGGACAACTGCAGCCGCATGGTGAAGAAACATGAGAAGAGGCAGACCTGTTCAGTGCTGGCTACTTTACATATTATACAGCTTGTTTGCTATTATGTAAATGGCTAGATAAATAATCTACTCAGCCAAACAGCAGCAAGAGAACACACATATAAAAGGTATTAAGGTTTGCAAGCTTTCAGAACCACTGGCTCCTTCTTCTGGCAGAAAGGCTGAAGGAGAAGGAAGAGGGGTGAAGGAAAATGACTAGTGATGTTCAGGAAAAGGGGGCAATGTTCAGATAAGACACCCAGAATCCCAGATCAGGAGACACTTACCGGTTGGGATGAGTAGGAAAGACTGTTCTTCTTCCAATTAAAATGATGTGCAGAACTAGTTCATATAAGTTGGCAGTAGCTCCCACAATTTCAGACTTCAGTAGAGGCTGAACAATAAACCGAATGTTTATTAGCATGTAACTCCATCACTAGTGTTCTATGTTCAGATTTAGCTTTTGACTAACTCTCAGTCTGTGTTTTTATTTTATTTGTGTGTGTGTGTGTGTGTGTGTGTG
Source organism: Schistocerca piceifrons (assembly GCF_021461385.2). Lineage (NCBI taxonomy): Eukaryota > Metazoa > Arthropoda > Insecta > Orthoptera > Acrididae > Schistocerca > Schistocerca piceifrons. Next base: position 475,119,172 of record NC_060142.1, on the reverse strand, counting down.
TGTGTGTGTGTGTGTGTGTGTGTGAAACAGAGCACCAGCACGTCATGATCAAAAATACAGTGAGACAGTTAACAAATGAATAAACATGGAACATCATTCAGGAAGTGGACAACAATCCACACAAGAAGACTGTTGATATTTCACAAAAACTTAACATTTCTCCATCAACATTAAATGTCACAATGAGCAAACGAAAAGTAACTGAAGTAGTACATTTGGAAGGAGAAGATGGAAAACAAAAATGAGTGTATGACAGTGAGTTCCACAAATGGAAAACGTGCTACTGAAGTGGGTACGGCAAGCTCGTGCTTTGATTGTTCCAACTAATGGTACTGTCGTTCGGGTAACACAATACATTTGGCACAAAAGTTGGGACTCTCAGACTTCAAAGCATCCAATGGTTGCACCAAAAGTTCAAGAACTCAAACAATTTATTGTATAAATGAGGTAAAGGTGAGGCAGGAAATGAAAACATTGATACGGTTGAGTGGTGGGAAAATACTCCTCCACAAATCATACAAAGATACAATCCCAATGATGTTTTTAATGCAGATGAAACTGGTTTATTTTTTATTTTCTCCCTGAGAAAACTCTTGAGTTCAGAGGAGAGAAAGGTCATGGTGGAAATTTAGTAAATAGAGACTAACTGTCTTATTATGTTGTAATGAAAGTGCAACAGAAAAATTGATGCCATTAATAATTGGAAAGGTGAAGTATCCACAAAGCTTTAAAAATGTACAGGCATTTCCATGTGAATGTAAATCTACTGAGAAAGCATAGGTAACAGCAACCAAATTCAAACAATTCTTGTATGCCTAGGATGCAAGGTTGGATGTTAGAAATAGGAAAAACATCCAGTTTATTGAGCAGTGTGCAGCGAATTGTTTATTGACCAGTGTGCAGCGTATCCCCAAGATACAGCCAATCTTTGTAACATGAACATTGTGTTTTCTTCTCCAAACTGTACAAATCACATTCAGCCACTCAACGTAGATGTTAAAAAAATGCCTGAAACAAAAATACAGGAAAATTCTTATACAGAAAAGACTTTCTTGCCTCATACTACATTGAGAATGGTGACAATCTTGGATAGTATGTATTTTCTAAGAAATACCTGGGATTCCATGCAAGAAAGCACTGCTTCAAGAAGGCTAGCTTTGATGCTTATGCTGGAAGTGACAAAGGTGTGGCTTTCTGTCAGTCCATGATAACTGATAAAAGTCTAGCAGGAAAATATGGCAGAGAAACAAGAAGTAAGTGAAGGCAAGGATGAACCAGAACCTTTACCATTTCCTACAACATGAAAATCTATTGAACTAATGGACACAGTTAAGCAATGTGTGATGAGTTTTGAAGTCAACAAAGACGTGATGAATATATTAACTAAGATGGATGAACAATATTACAATTTGGGCAAAAGAAATGGTCAACTATTGATAACCATCACTCCACTCCATGATCCTGGTGCAGCAACAGCAATTAATTATTCCAAAACGAAAAAAAGTCTCTTTTGCAAAAGGCTTTATTGATAATTATGCATTTTGTGTAGTTGGCGCATCTTCAGATTACCTGGCAGTAATAACAAAACTGTTTTTGTTACATGAAAGTACGCGAGCCTATTTAGTAGCGATATTGAGCTAGGGGTGAGACATGAAAATTATCATACTTGCCTTAAAATAGCAAGAGCCACATTAGTCAGATAAAGGGAAGCCTCAATAATAAAATATGAAATCGTCAAGTTTGGACCAGGAGGGCAGCCCAGAATAACAAGATGAGTAGAGTTAAGTAAAAACATTCAAATTTATATTGAGTTCAAAATCACTATAAAATTTTATTGAGGTAAGAAATAAGAATAAAACAAAAATAAACACTCACCAAGATGAAGAGGAAAGTGGTGCAGAGATAGGAAGATGATCACAAACATATCGTATAACATGTAAAAAGACAAAGCAGTGTATCCACGTGAACACCAGAGTGAGTGGATCACTAGGTAAGTTAAGAGGGACAAGCAAGATCTAAGAAAGTGCAGAGTGGTAGCAATGTGAATGGGGGAGGAAATACAGAACGGAAGGAAATAAGGAACTGGAAAAAAGGGATGGGATGAGAAGAGGTTGAGGGTGGGGGGGTAAGAAAGATAAAGATAAGAATGTGTACGAAGCAACAGTGAGTGGAGAAATTAGTATACCCAAGAAATGGGCAATTATTCAAATGCAAAAAAAGCAGGCATCACAGTGTCATAAAAATTTGATGTCTCTTAAGCTGTTGGTCACTGCAACTTAAATTTTTAGAATGCTTCAGAAATTTAATTACCTCTAACACGTCCAGAATTGTTAGATTTTTAAGTTTAGGCTCACAATGTACAATCTGAAGGGAATCCAGAGTAAGTTCACAATTGCTGCTAGCACAAAGGTGTTCTGCAAAGTGGGATTTGTTTTGTTATTATGTCCTTTTTTGTAAGCAGTTTCTCTTGAAATCTTATTTTGAACAGCACAACCAGTTTGTTCGATGTATGTTCATGGGCACTGGGCACAGATGAGTTCATACGCACCTGCATTGGAGACGAACTGGTACTGAATCCAATCATGGGTGGAGAAATATTCTCTAACAAGAGGCCCTTTAAGGAGGATGGCTAGTCTGTATGATACATCACCCAGAAAAGTTACAGTGACAAGCTGAATTTGGAAAGAGTACTGTGAGGACTGATTGTGTTATTAAAATTTACTGATTTTTGACAAGATAGCTTGTCCACTACTTTGGCATTATAGCCATTAGCTTCAGCGATATGTTTCAAATGAGTTATTTTACATTCTAATGAATTAGGGTGTAAAGGGATGTTAAGGGTGTAAAGGGATGTTACACACTTGATGAATCATTGACGAAAAATGGCTATTTTTGTGTTTAATGGGGTGAGATGATGAGATGTGTATAATAAATGATGTCTATAATAAACATATCAACAAAAAGATGGACTAGCAATGGGGTACTGCTTAGCCAACTGTTCAGCAGACATTTTCATCAACACATTACAGCAAAAATACCTCAAACGGCAACCCCCCCCCCAACAGGAAAATCATCTTTTACTGTAGGTACATAGATGACATATTCATTGTATGAAAACCAAATTAACAGCACAAGAGTGCTTGTGGAAGGGTTCAGCAACCTACACTGTAAACTGAGCTCATGATTTCAAATCTTCATTTGATTGAGGGATAAATTATGTTTCTCAGTCCTTATAGCACTCCTTCAGAATTCAGCTATGCTACTCTCCCTTTCCTTGGTGATATACTGTATAGATTAGCCAACCTCCTCAAAGGGCATCATGTTAGAGCCACTTTCTCCACCCATGATAGGATTCAGTACCTGTTTGTCCATAATGAACAACCAACTAACAGTTTATTCTCTACCTCATATGTGTATAAGTTCATCTACAGTAAATGTCCCCGAATATGCACCGAACAAAATGGTTATACAGTCAAAATAAGATTTCAAGAGCAACTACTTACCAAAAAGTATACCACAACAAAACAAATCCTCATTTGCAGAGCACCTCATTACTTGCAGCCATTGTGAACCTACTATTGATTCCCTCTGGATTTTACATTGTGACCTTAAATTTGAAAATCTAACAATTCTGGAACAGTTTGAGATAACTAAATTGCTTCAGATTTCTAAATATTTAAGTTGCAATGACCAACTGGTTACGACAAATCAAATTTTTATGACACAATGAGCCTGCTTTATCCACATTTGAATAACCGCCCTCTTGGGTACACTAATTTCTCTGATCATTGTGGTTTCATGCACATTCTTATTTTCAACATATTTACCTTTACCTACAGATTCATCCTCCACCTTTCTCCCACCCCATCCCATTTTTCTAATTCCTTATTTCCCCCTGCCCCCTCCTCCTTCCCCCCCTTTCTTTTTTCCCGGTCATCCTTTCCTTTCAGCTCTAAAATTTTTACTCTGTTAGTAGACTGCTTTCTTATGCTGCCATTAGCTCTAATCTAAGAACATTTAACTCTGCTTACTTTATAATATTCTTCTTATATATTCATATCCCTCATTTTTATATAGTCCCCCTTCTTTTTTAAGTATTATACAGTTTCAGTTTTACCTTTATCATTACCACTGGCTACATAAAATTCAATTTTTGTATTCTTCATGACTTTATTTGTATTTATTTCCATCATTTCCATTTCTACTTTATTTATTCGTATGCGTATGCACTTCTGCTCTGCTCTGAGTGCTACCTCTCAGAACTTTCTTAGACCCCGCTAGTCCCTCTTAGTTCACCTAGTGACTTACTCCCTCTGGTGTTTACATGGATTCACTACACTGCCTGTTCATATGTTGTATTACATGTTTCTGATCACCTTCCTACCTCTGCACTGCTTTCCACTTCAGCTTGCTGATTGTTTACATTCATTTTATTATAATTCCTTCGCTCACACAGATTTTATCTTGATTTCAAGCTCAAAATAATTTTTAACATTTTTAATATAGCTTTAGTCATCTCGCCATTCTAGGTTGTCCTTATGGTCAAACTTGATGACTGATGACTGAGTATTTCATTTCAATCTTGTGTTAATGAGGTTCCCCATTATCTGACTAATACAGCTTTTATTGTTTTAAGGCAAGTATAATAATTTTTATACCTCACCATTAGCTCAATATCACAAGTTTTCAGTGCCAGATAGATTTGCGTACTTTCAAGTAACAAAACATTTCTGTTACTACTCGCAGATAATCTGAACATACCCCATCCATGCAAAACACGTCACTAGCAATAAAGCCTTTTGCAACAGATTAATTTTAGCCTTTCTTTTTGGAATTACTGATGCGCTTTTCAATGCTTTATAAAGACTGGACTATTCATTGTTTCTTATTGTATTACAGTGTAGTTAGGCTAAGATGTATGATGTATCGATAGATCGGTGAAACAACAACCCCTATTGAACTACCAGTAAAAATTCACTTATGGAGAGATGCTACATGAACAACATTCATTTGTGTTGAGAAGTGCAATAAAATCTGCAATTACAGCATATTTTTATTTTTTCTACATAGCATGCCAGGTTTGTATTTTGGATGACAAAGGCTAACCTCCTGCGTCTTGTGACTTTCCTGCATTCAAACTGGCTGATGGTAGATGTGTCAATTGGCTGATGGCAGACGTATACTGTCTGACATATCTGATTTAGCTAATGTCACAGTGTTTCACACATTTTTGCTTCTTATACACTAATATGTAATTTTGAAAGTTTCTGGGGGTCATATTCCAAATGCATTCTTGAAAAAGTGTATTTTGAATTATAATTTACTGTGATAGCATGTCAGGAAGTGTGGCATTAAGAGATTGCATATTACCCCAAATCCGGTACCTTTTCAATTCTGTAGTTTCACCAATGAAAAAAATAAAATAAAATAAAATCATTACCAAACCAGCTACTTTTTAGTAATATGTTTTCCTGCTTATAATGTTCAAAATCTGTGAAAACCTGTGGTCCCTTCATAAATGCCACAAACACGATTCCACTGCATTTGGCACATTCATTTCTAAAAGACAACCATTTGCACAAATCCTGTAATGTGTCACTAGTCGCAAGCAATTTTGTAAATTACATCCCATTGTTAGGCAAACAATGATAAGATGTGACAACAAATGCTCAGTATTATAAATCTTACCCTATCACACCATATGGAATTACTGAGTGATGTACAGTCTATGTACACAGCTCTGAACAAGAGGACTTGGTACGGATGCTTTGTACACTTACCCCAACCGATCACATAACACAGTTTTGTACACACCTTCAAAGCAATGCCACAGAATTTAAAAGGGTGTGCCTTATTCCGCTTTGCAGAAGATGAAAAACAAATTGTACAGAGGACAAACAAATGTTTCATTTCATATTCTCCCCCTGTACCTCCAGCCTCATTACAGTTTATTATGACAACTGTGAGGTTGCTGAGAAGCCATAGGAAGAGGAGAATGTTGAAAAATTGCCCACATATAAGAAATAATAAATGGTGTTCTTTATCACAAACACTCTACTAATGAATAAACTTTTTGCCCTTACTTTACTATTTTGAGTAATACCATCTTCTTCTATAAAATAACTTGCACTATATCAACAATTCTATACCCAAAATTAAAACAGGAAAGAGAACACCATAAAAACCAGGAATACAGACCCAGAAACCACACACGTGGAACTGTCTGAGGACATTACACTTCCATGTAGTATACATTAGACACACTTTTTGTTCCGTAGATCCATTATGAGGATATCCTCAAGGATGTAGAACATGTCATAACAATAAAATTACATGATAATTTAAGGAGTAAATCTAACAAAACTCACCGAGTAATAGAAGTGCTGAATTACAGAAATGCACAAAAACAAGACAGATACGCATACACTAATCTGTTTGTATGCATTTACTATTCCGTGAGTTTTTACCTCTAGTCCTTAAATTATTTAAATTCCAACAAGACTTTCATATTTTGTAATGAATGTAACTAACCAATTTTTTAAGTAAAACCTACACTGATCAGCCAGAACATTACGACCACTGATCTACTATCAATATAAACCTGTCCAGGCGATAGCAACATCACCTAGTGAGGAATGACTGCTAGTCAGACATACATACGGTGCATATAGTATCAGCAAATGTGCTGTCCATGTGTAGAATGTGGAAAGTGCATGATCTATCTAAGTTTGATTGAGGGCAGATTGTGATGACCTGGAGGCTTGCCACAAGCATTTTGGAAACTGCATGACTTGTCAGGTGTTCGAGGAGTGCTGTGGTGAGTGTCTTCAAGATGTGGTGAAATCAAAGTGAAACCACATCCTGACGCCATGGGTTTGGGTGACCAATCCTCATTACAGATGTCAGACATCATAGTCTGGGCAAACTGCAAAACAGGACAGGCGGAACTAACATCAGACTTTAATACTGGGCAAGGCAGAACTGTGTCTGAACACACAGTGCACTGAACACTCCTAACAATGGGCCTCCACAGCTGACGACCCACGCATGTACCGATATTAACATCATGACATCAGCAACTATGATTGAAATGGGCACATGACCATCAGCACTGGACGTTTGCACAGTGGGGCATTGCATGGTCTGATGATTTCTAATACCTTCTGCATCATGCCGAAGGGGCATTGCAAATCTGTCGTTTTCCAGGAACAGCTCTTTGACACCTGTACTGCAGGATGCAGCAACCAGGCAGCAGCTCCATTATGCTCTGGGAAACATTCACAAGGGCATCCACGAGGCCAGCAAAGCTCATGCAAGGTGCCATGACAACTAAGGAGTATCGTACAATGGTTGCAGATCACATACACCCCTTCATGGTGAGCATATTTCCCAATGGCAGTGGCATTTTTTAACTAGATAATGGGAGCTAAGTCACAAGGCCAGGAGTGTGATTGTGTGGCTTCTAGGAACACAATGACGACTTCCAATTGATGTGCTGGCCCCCCTACTCACCAGATCTGAACCCAATCAAACACATCTGGGATGTGACTGAACATGGCATCAGAGCTCATCATCCCCTCTGTGGAATTTACAGGAATTAAAGTGATTTGTGTGTGCAGATGTGATGCAAGCTCCCTCCAGCGACCTACCAAGGCTTTGTTGCTTCCATGCTATGACGTGTCACCAATGTTATCCATACCAAAGGTGGACATACCTGCTATTAGGTAAGTGGTCATATTGTTCTGGTTGATCCGTCTATATCCAAAAACATTCACATAGCACATAACAATTTGTTTTGGTGCTTCAACAGTTCTGTGGTATGCGCACCTAACTGAATTTATTATCAAGTTATAATCCCAGTAATTTAACACTATGGACACTACCTATCTTCCTGTTGTTATATACTGGGATGCAACCTCTTATATATTCTGAATTTCATACTGTGTATTTTTTTCAAAGTGGCAAAGAATTGGCTAGAAACCACTTGTTAATACATAGCAGCAAAGAAGATTCCACAGAACACATATCTCCTTTGGAACTGTCTTTGATAGTCTACAGCAATTGAATCTATAATGAGCAAATTACTTTTAGTATAGTAGCCCTTCACCAGGTCGAAGGAGATATCTATTGCATGTTCCCTGCTCCAAAACAGCTTGTTGTACAGCAGGATTAGGGTATCACTGACAGAAACCCATGTCAAAAGTGATTAATTAGCCAGATGAATTGTAAGATTCACATAAAAACCTAGTCATGCCTTCCAAGTTCTTCCATACATAGTTACTGAGGGGGACAGTACTACAGCTACAGAAATTTATATGGACTTCTTCAAGTTTACAAAGGGGAATTAAAAAGCTCCTTTCCATGAGACGGGAAACAGTCCTTAAAGTTTTCTGTACAGCGCAGTGCAGTACCAGACCTACGGAAATTTGTATGGTCCTCTCCAGGTTTAAAAAGGGGAATTAAAATTGCTACTTTCTTTGTGGGGGGATACATTCCCATCTTTGAATCAAATAAAAGAGATTGAAGAGGGTTTCTTTCCAGCTGTTCTAGTGATGTGATGCAATAAGAGTGGTAAATATTGTCATGACACAATGACATCCTGCGGACAATGCCAAATCTAGCTTCACACTGAGGACTGTTGGAAATTTCACTGATAGTAAAAATGAAGTCTTATGTGTTCTTTTTAATAATTACTTGATAGTAGCAGAGAGCTGGATGGTGATGGTGGTGGTGGTAGTGGTGGTGGAAAAAAAAAATGCTCCACTGTGTCTGGGTAATATCTCCTTTGTTTGTCAAATCCCAATCTTTCATTGTAGATTAGCTCATATCCCATCCTCATAGAAACCCTTGTAATGTGACATAATTTTCAATCGTGCTGCTATCTTCGCTGTTTGAACGATGTGAAGTACATATCTGTTCGTAAAACATCTTTCATGAATTTTTGCCAATTATAATTCAGGAACAATTATAGAATAGTTATTCTGTTTCTTAATGAACAATGGCGATTGGAGCAAAAAAAGTTTTGTGTACCACTGCACCGGTCACAGCATCACAATTACTCAAGGTAGAGAGACTGTGAGAAGATATATCACTTATTCTCATTCCACGTGATCATAATTTAAATATTATAATTGTAGAACAAAACCATAATAACACTGTAAATGACTTGTACTGAACATGTTGTACTAGCTGTAATTTGTATCTCACTGTGGATCACAACAGTAACATGCAAATTAAAACATTTTTTGTTACACTTTAGTGTGAATGTTACTGATACCAAATGGAATGATATGTTTACCATTTCCAGTCACAGTTTAAAGTGTAATGGTGAATGTAATGTAACACAATAGAAAAATGACCAGTGACAACTGGAGACAGTGCCATACTTTACCTCAATGTTGTACCACGACACTGAATGTCATATTAATCCACATAAATAGTGGTTTAAACCTCTGAAACACATTGGGGAAATAAATAAATTGTGACTGGTAACAGTAAACTTGTTGTTTCATTAGACATTTGTTTTTGTCTTTAAGTCCTCAAAATGAGGAAACAAACATTTTATTTGCAAAAAGTGACAAAGTTATGATGTATGAAGCATTTATAGTGTCAATTTAATCAGTTTTTTTTTTTTTGCAAGCATAAGCATGCAAAAGGTGAAATAATGATATTTTTGTACACATAAAACAAATGATGATTTGTTGCAGTTAGTCGTCTGAATATTACGAAAAAATCTGAAGCATGGACTAATGACAAAGATTCAAACATTACAAAAGTTTAAAGAAAGGAGAAGTGCTATACCAATGCTGAATCTACCAAGGATTATGAAAAAATAATTTTAATCACTTCTCATGTTAAACAGCATCTCAGGGACTGAGCTTGAAGTACATTGCTGTTAATGCTGTAACAATGGTGGAAACAACAAATTAAGAACAACTATCCTATGTTACTACATCAGTCACCTCATTCTCTGGATACCTACTAAGAAGTTTTTCTATTAAAACAATCTTCTTTGTATATTTATTAAGTGAATGGCATACATGGTTTCACACAAAATTTAATGTAAAAATAAAAACAAAAATGTAAACTTTACATGCTCAGATTAGTTGCAGCCATCAAGACACATGGGTGTTGGAATGAAGAACTCCACTGCATCACCAGGGTAAGCTCTCAGATCACATTCTAGACAAGGTAAGATGGCTTGTCTTGGAGCTTTACATTAAGAGCTTGGTGTTGAAAGGTTCACCGCATGTATAGATTTTATGGACAAATACCATGTCCTGGGAAAATTTGTTAAAACTTTTCCATATATGATGAAGCAGTGCAAAACCACTGGTCATTTCTGATGGATCTATTAAGTCAGAAAAATAACAGGTAGCATTTTCATTCCACAATGTCAAGGATTTAGCACTAAGATTGAAGCTGTCACCGACAAGCTATTGAGCAAGATGCCAAGGACGGTTTCAGAACTGTAACTGATTTCCTGCCGGCCAGGATTTGCTCTGGTGGGTTGATTTATTTGATTTATTTGTATTCCTTTATGAGTGCTTTCTGTTTGCAGAGAAGGAATTGAGCTATATGGCTGAGTGTTGGAACCCAATATAGTGGAGTAGACCTGTTGCACCCAGTAACCATCCTCAACACTGTACATAATTAGATGTCTATATCTTTAGAGTGAGCCCTATTCAACCCGACTAGCGCACAGTAATCGGCTACAGAAAATACCAGGCTTAGTGCTGGCCGAAGCTCCCCATGTAGTGCCATTAAGCTTCTGGATAATTTTGTTACATGCTCTTATCTTGGGCACAGTATTTACAATTTGTTGTCTGAAAGATAATGTTCTGTCTGCCACTTCTAGATACTTGAGGTGTTTTTCAGTGTTTGAGTATTGTGTTATTAAAAGATATTTACAACTGACAATTTGTATCTAAGTTATTTAGGTGAAAGCAACTAGCTTTGGTCTCAGTCAATATTTGGTAAAAGCCTCCATTCAGGGTGGATACATCTTCTGTTAATACAGTCTCTGTGACTTCACAGTTTTTATGTTCAGCAGCTAAAGCTAGGTCATCCAAACTTCCTTGCAGCAATGTTATGCAGAGCTGAGGTGTAAAGCCTGAATAAAGTTGACGCCAGCATTGATATTTTTAGTAGTACATTGTTCATATTTTCTGTTTACTTATACTGTTGTGTTTTAAAGCTTGAAAGTATGTCTGATACATGCTACTGATTAGCCTCAATACTGTGTGGCAAGGGACTACATTAATCAGCTTGCACAGAAAGCCCTTCTTACAAATTATTGTAGGCAGCTGTAAGTCTACAAACACTACTGATGTTAATTTCTTATTTTTGGACTCCACCCCTAAATGTGTGGTGAGCTTTTTACAAGCTTTAATAAGACCCACAGACTTGGTCTGTGCAGCTTCTATTTGGCCTAAGGCCAGCTTGCTCTGGGGGTATGAGGTTTGGAATTTTCAGACCAGTTCTGCTGAGGAACAGCCTTTCCAGCAGTTAGTAGTAGCAGCTTAAAGGAGCTATTAGTCTGTAGCTTTCTAGCTTGTGGCATGGATTGTCTGCTTTTAATATGACAATTATCTTTGCAGTTTTAAAAGCATCTATTAATATTCCTGATGCTAGAATGTTTGTTGTTTTGCCACACCAAACGAGAAACTCACAGTGTATTCCAGTAAAACAGGGTGCTTTACCCGTTTTGATGCGTCAGAGCAGTTAATAGTTCTTTCCTGGCAAAATCACCAGAAGATTTTGAGTCACATGGTGCTTCTTTGCATAGTCCACTACATTACTTTTTTAATTTGACATGTATGTTGTCAATTTTGTGGTGCTCTAGAAAGAAAAAAAATTCAGGGGTCTATCTGATTTGGTGTGAATACTGCTGTACATATATGGGCTGCTTCCCCAAAGCTTTTTCAATAGACTTCACACACACACACACACACACCCCACACACACACACACACACACACACACACACACACACACACACACACACACACACATACGTGTCGCACACATGCGTGTCGCACACATATACGATCACATAGTGGCACAGCTTATCTTGGCAAACCAAGGCTACAGTGGAACAATTTGTGTGTTTCACGAACTCCTGCCACAATCATTCTTGCTCTTTCATTATGGGGCTACATTTTCCTATCACCACCTGAATAGCGGAGAGGCTCTCAGCAGTTAGTCTATACCTGAACCTTCACTTAGCCTCACACCTGTCCTCAATTGCAGAGTGACAACTCTCACTCCACTAGATAGCAGGTTTCCCTCTGAGAATTGCTGTGAGGTTAGCAGATCTTAACAAACACTTGGTTGCAGCAAAGGATCCTGTAGTATAGTTGAAGTTCGTGCTTTACCCAGTGTTCAGAAGAGTGTTCTGCTGCAAAAAAAAAAAAGGCATTCAACAGCTTGAGCAAAGGGACTTGTGGTATCAAAGCCCTATAGCACATCATGAGCATTATAATCCACATAGACAAAGAATAAGCATAGAGCCCACTGAGAGCCAATGGGTGCAATGTTCATGAGATGGAATGCAGCTGCTTGGAGTAGACTACAGTATTCACATTACCTGTACCGTAATTTTATAAGGTTTACTACACGAGATGACAGCAGTGTAGCCTGAAAGCTTTGAAATCATTATTGTAGTAGTTTCATTTTTTTATCACTAGGTTCTTCTTGGGTGAAGGTAGTGGTGATTTGATGATTGGGACATATAGTTTGACCGTTTTTGTTTTGCCTGATGGGATGAACTTGGGGCCTGTGATGTACACTTTCTTCTAATCTTTGCTAATGATCTGGAGGAGGCAAGTTATTTACCCTAAGTTTGCCCCTCACAAATGCACTTACTGATAACAGTGTTTGTGATGGTTTGAGTCACTGAGGCTTAAAACAGTGAATGGCTTTTTGAGATGCAATTTATCTCAATGAAATGAACATGGGCAGTACCTGTCATTTATATCTTTCTCAAATCTTAAAGTGATATTTGTCTTGTATCCTTAATCTTCTATATCTTCTTGACTACGCTCTCTATACTACATTGTTGAGAGAGGAACTAAAACTGAGGGAATGTAAGCAAAAGCTGAAATGCTTAACTCGGTTTTCAAATGTTCCTTTATGAAGGAAAATCCAAGAGAATTGCCCCAATTTAATCTTTGTACCACTGAAAAGATGAGTGAAAAAAGTGTTTGTTGTTGAGAAACAGCTGACATCATTTAAACTGAAAAGAGCCCCATGGCCTGATGGAATCTCTATCAGATTCTATACTGATTCAGCCTCTTTTCTAACAGTCTATTAAGAAAGCACAGGTCACACCCATTTACAACAAGGGTAGTATAAACAACCCACAAAACTCACACCCAATATCCCTGAAATCAATTTGTTGTAGAATCTTATAATATTTTCTGAGCTCAAACAAATGAAGTACCTCGAACAGAATGACCTCCTCCGTATCAACCAGTATAGATTCCAAAAACATCGACCGTGTGAAACCTAACTCCCACTTTTCTCACATGACATACTGAAAGCTTTGGATCAAGGCAGTCAGGAAAATGCAGTATTCCCGATTTCTGAAAAGCATTTGACTCAGTACCACGTCTATGCTTAATGTCAAAAGTATGAGCAAAGCAAGATTTGTGACTAGACTAAGGACTTTTTGGTAGGGACAACGCAGCATGTACTTGGATGGAGAGTTATCATCAGAATTATAAGTAACTTCAGAATTGCCCTCGGCAAGTGTGTTGGAACCATTGCTGTTCAAGCTATGAATTAATGACCTTGTGGACAATATTAATAGTAACCTCAGACTTTTTGCAAATGACTTATCTGTAATGAAGTACTGTCCAAAAGAAGCTGCATAAATATTCTGTCAGCTCTTGATGAGATTTCAAAGTGATGCAAAGATTGGCAACTAGCTTAAAATATGCAGAAATGTAAAATTGTGTACTTTACAAAATGAAGAAACATGGCATTGTATAACATCAATGAGCCACAGTTAGAATAAGCCAACTCAAACAACTATATGGACGTAACATTTCGTAAGGATATGAAATGGAATGATCAAATAGACTCAGTCGTGTATAGAGCAGATGGTAGACTAATGGATTCGCAATGAGTCTACAAAGATGGCTGATTTCTGGTAAAATACCGAGGTAAAATGGTCAGCCTACAAAGGGGACTGCTTACAAATCACTTGCGTGGCCCATTCTGGAATATTGTGCAAGTGTTGGGACCTGTACCAAATAGGACTAACAAAGCACATTGAACATATACAAGTGCAGTAAGAGTGGTCATGGATTTAACTGATTCATGGCAGTGTGTCATGGAGATGCTGAAGAAACTGAATTGGTAAATACTTGAAGATAAACACAAACTATCACGAGAAAACCTACTTACAGAGTTTCAAGAATTGGCTTTAAATGACTCTATGAATATACTAAAACCCTCTATGTATTGGTCACATAGGGATTGTGGTGACAAGGTTACATTAATTACAGCAACCATAGAGCCATTTTTAACAAGCAGTCTTCCTGTGCTCCTTGTGTGAAAGGAATGAGAAGAAATCTTAATAACTAGGGACAGGAAAAAAATCTGTGTTATTTTATGGCCAAATTGGTGACTTTTTTACACTTTTCGGTGTTATTTAGCAGTGTTATTTTCTGGTTATTTTCTGGCAATCTTTTCCTATTATCAGTTATCTATTTTTGTCACACTTAACCATTTTTCAATGCTATATTGAAAATGGAACTATTCCTAAGGCAGGGTGGGCCAAAAATGAGAGAAGTGTAGAGAAAAATTATTTTAACAACAAATTTTGACACAAATAATGATTTAAAAACAAATACCAAAGGTAAAAAAGAAAATAACAGCATGTTGCAGATATTTCATTGATGACATGTTTCACGCTCCTTCATATCGTTCTTGAGCTGTGGAGACCACGAAAACCAGTCTCCGCAGCTCATGAATGATCTGAAGAAGCGCTAGAAGTGTGAAATGCATCATCAATAAAGTATCTGCAACAGACACTATTATTTCAATTTTTAACATTTGTATACTGTTGCTGTGCTTGGCCAGAATGGTGTAGAGTGATACATATATTTTAAAAAATGCAAAAAAATTATTTATCAATGATGTATCCAATTTGTGGAGTGGAATGTTTCCTTCAAAAATGTTTCCACAGTCCTTTAGGCCAGATATTCAGAATCGCTCTTCTTCTTTTTTGCACCTTCAAAGCTGCTGCTAATTGTAGACAGCCACTTTATTGGCAAACTCGTCTACTTCAACTTGTTGCCCTTAAGTTTTTCAGTCTGCACATGTTTCACTATAGAATCTTTACACTCCCATGAAATTCTGATATTGCAGAATTTACAAAACACTGTTAACTTACTGGGAGTATGTAAACCATCGATTTCAAATTCTCGCACCCTTTCATCAGCAGTTACTGTAGGCTTTGGCATTGTGATGTGCTTGCGACATATTTTCATTGTGCCACTGCAGCACAAACAATACAAAAGAAATAAATAATCCAAATTCGTACAGTGGTCATTCATACACGCTCACAAAAGTCGATAGTCGAAAGGCCACTAATGACATCACGACTGCAAAAAGTAGTGCGACAGTTGAACATGGAACATTCCAACATTAAATATGCACTAGCATCATTGGATTTACGACACTTCTTACAAGGACACACAGAAATTCTGTTGAAAAATGCCGATTTTGTGTTACTTCCTTAAACCACCAAATTCGCGTTACTTCCTTAAAAACTGCTGAATTCGTGTTATTTCCTTAAAAAAAAAATTGCATTATTCAAGCACCTTATAGCTTAACAAATTTTTCCTGTCCCTACTAATAACTGATACAATGGGGTGTACTCTCTGCCACAGGGGTTTGCAGAGAGTAGATGTAGATGTAGATAGATTGTCTGAACAGTTAGCGCACATTTACAATAATAAAGACAAAATTCAGTTTCCTTAACAAGCTGGCCACATTTTACACACATATATCCCATTCAGGACATAATGGTGTGTCCAACAAGGTGCTAACAAATAAAATGGTACAAAAATGGCACATAGATTGTAGGTTGTACAGCTTCACTTTAATATACACAAAACCTGCATGTGCAATGAGTTGATCAGCTTGGTCACAGGCTCTCATCATATTTTTGCAATATGTTATAGTTTCCTGTCCCCATTTTTATTTTTAATTTTCTACGTTGCTGATCATTATCACTTTGCACAAGGGTAACACACTACATCTACATCAACATCTATACTCTGCAAACCACTGTGAGGTGCACGGCAGAGGGTACATCCCATTCTATCAGTTATTATGGTTTCTTCCTGTTCCATTCATGTATGGAGCACAGGAAGATTGATTGTTTGAATGCATCTGTGCAAGCAGTAATTGTTCTGATCGTATCCTCACGATCCCCGTGTGAGCGATATGTAGGGTGTTGTAGTATATCCCTAGAGTAATCATTTAAAGCCCGTTTCTTGGAACTCTGTTAACAGTCTTCAAGAGTCCGCCATTTCAGTTCCTTCAGTATCTCTGTGACTATCTCATACGCATAAAACAAACCTATGACTATTCATGCTGCCATTCTCTGTATATGTTCAATATCCCCCGTTAGTACCTCTGGTATGGGTCCCACACACTTGAGCAATATTCTAGGATGGGTCACACAAGTGATTTGTAAGCAATCTCTTTAGTAGACTAACTGCACTTCCCCAGTATTCTACAATAAAATGAAGTCTACCACCTGCTTTACCCACAACTGAACCTATGTGATCATTCCATTTCATATCCTTACAAAGTTTTACACACAGGTATTAGTATGAGTTGGTCGGTTCCAACAGTGACTCATTGATATTGTAGTCATACGACACTAGGTTTTTTTGTTTTTTGAAGTGCACAATTTTAAATTTCTGAACATTTAGAGCAAGTTGTTAATCTCTCGGAATGTTGAAATCTTATCAATATCTGACTGAAAACTTTTGCAGTTTCTCTCTAGGATTTCATTATATAACTGCACCATCTGCAAAAAGCCTGATTTTACTATTACTAATGTCTGCAAGGTCATTAATTTACAACATGATCAGCAAGGGTCTCAACACACTTCCCTGGGGCACACTCAAAGTTACTTCAACATCTGACGATGACTCTCCATCCAAGATAACAGGCTGTGTCCTGCCTACCAAAAAGTCCTCAATCCAGTCACAAGTTTCATTTGATACCTCATATGTTCGTACTTTTGACAATAAGCAGGTGTGGTATTGAGTCAAATGCTTTTCAGAGATCAAGAAACACTGCATCTACCCAGCTGTGTTGATCCAAAGCTTTTAGTATGACATGCGAGACAAGCGCAAGTTGGGTTTCACATGATCGATGTTTTTAAAAATCATGCTGGTTGGCACTGAGGAGGTCATTCTGTTGGCATTGAGAGGTCATTCTGTTCACTATGTTCGAGCTCAGAATATGTCCTAAGATTCTACAAGAAGTCGATCTCAAGGATATTGGACGGTAGTTTTGTGGATCACTTCTACTACCCTTCGTGTAGACACATGTGACCTGTGCCTTTTTTCAAGAACTGGGCACAGTTTTTTGTTTGAGGGATCTACGATAAGTACAGTGAGAAGAGGGGCTAACTCAGTCACAAATTCAGTGTAGAATCTGACTGTGATTCCATTAGGGCCTGGAGCTTTGTTCAATTTTAAAGATTTCTGCTGTTTCTCAACACCACTGACAATAGTACTTATTTCATTCATCTTTTCAGTGGTACAAGGATTAAATTCAGGCCATTATCCTGGGTTTTTCTTTGTAAGGAACATATGAAAATGAAATTCAGCATTTCAGCTTTTGCTTTGAGATCCTCAATTTCAGTTTCTGTATCATTCACTAGGGACTGGACATTAACTTTGGTGCAACTAACAGCCTTTACATATGACCAGAATTTCTTTGGATTTTGTGAAATGTCATTTGACAATATCCTACTACAGGAGTCACTGAAGGCATCACACATTGCTCTCTCACTAGTGGCATAGAGAGTATAGTGCAATTCTTAACTATTGCACAGTCATCAAACAATTCAGATTTATGAAATAACTGGCTCAATAGGAAAGACCCACTTCTAACCAAATCATTAATCATTCAACTGCTTAAAATATCTGACTTTATTTACTTAAAATGCAAACACTTTTTGGCCTGAACACTCCTTACTTTTAATGGTAAAGAAGAAATTAAGAATCACTTTCCTGTTGTTATCTGGTAGTATCTCATAGTAAAATGGTTGGTTGGTTGAGTTGGGGGAGACGACCAAACAGCGAGGTCATCAGTCCCAGTAAAATCAGTAAAAAATGGAAAATCAGTATGTAAGATCCACATTTATGTCTATTTTTATGTAAAATTTAAATATTTTGATGATGTTTGAGTAACAACAGCGACACTTTAAAATAAAATTTATTTTTATTGTAACCTTCTGAATGCTCTGAGACTGTTGGGAAACGTTGCTCTCATATCCATCATCACTGCAATCGGCTTCATTTGCCTCATAATTTGTCCTCCGCCTCTTTGCAGAAACAGCATCAGTTTCTTCCTTTGACTTATGCCGTTTTTCTCGGTTCATCGTAGCTCATTCTTCCTGCAAAAACAAGCACCAGTGTAAAATAAATCTGTCCTTCACCTTACATATATGCTCTTACATGAGACTGTAGGATGACAAGAGAAAGGATTTGAAGACAATCAAGCAAGATATAGAGGGTCTTATCCACATAACTAGCAGTTAAAGCGAAGAGATTATGACTGTAGAATATCTAAGAAAAACTTAACACAGAATATATATTTTACAAAACAATTCAAGTGCTTATACTTCTTTTTCATTCCACACATTCTTGGTGAAATGGTCCGCTTGTAAACAGGAAAAATTTAAATAAATTTCATTTCCAGAGTAAACCAAAAGTTGCCACAGACATAAAAAGATGTAAATAATAAAACAAACATATGGGGCAATCAAAAAGTTCCTGTTTGAAGTCCGTGCAGTCCAGAATCGGTCTGCCAATCAGGTAAAATTGGCATGAGCAGTAGGCTATCATACCATCGATGCACCAGGTTGAAGGTACCTGTTTGGTAAAACATTTTAAAGGTCATAGGTGTGATAATAACAGGGGAAGAGTTCAGGATTATAGGGGGTGCTCAGGTGTCTCTCGCTTGAGTTGGAGTAACTTCTGCTGGCCTCCCAGATCGACCAGTGTCTTGTGTTGAAGCGCAACCAGCATAAACTTGGTGCACCAGTTCATAATGTTGGTATCTGAGAGAGATGCTGTCCCATACACATCCTTCATTTTCTGATAAATGTCTACTGGGGTTTGACATTTGGCAGCCAAGAAAAGTATAACAGTACACTGATCCTTTGAACACATTCGATAGTAGCATTGCAATATTTTACATTTCCGCATTTACTGTACGCATGTGGGAAAGACACAAGTACCCCAATGATGTCTTCCCTACATGCTGGTGCACATATATGCACATTGCAGTTGTGATGTGTTGCATATGCGCTGCAGCAAAGCCCTAAAATGGAAACTTTTTGAACGCACATTATTATTTAATGCCCAGGCTATTCCAGCCAAGCATCATCAAATACAAGAAAAAAGTTTCAATGTCTAATACTGTTGTTGAGGTCTTCAGTATTCAGTTCTTCATGCTAGTCTATCCTGAGCAAGCCTTTCAATTTCTGCATAGCTATTGCAGCCTACTGTCACTTAAATGGCTGTTGAGCTTCTTTGGGCACCCCTTACATTAACCCCCCCCCCCCCCCCCATCCTCCTCCACCAACCCACCTCCTTTAGCAAATTGACTATTGGATCTTCTACACAATGTGGACAGTTTACCCTGCCAGAAAATCTTTAATCTATATTAGTTTTGAACATGTATTTCTCATGTAATAAGCTATGCAAAATTTGTGCTCAGGATACAAAAAATTCAATGTTTTACCAGCTTTTCAGTGTGGAGATGTAAAATGTCACTCTACAGTAGTTTTGGCCAAATTAAAGATAGCTTAGAAATGAAAGTAAGCCTATTTGAAATCTAAATGAGATATTTGGAGCAGATGCACAACTTTTTGTGGTCAATACACCGTTAAAAATTCAAGGCTGTGTCATTCCCTATTTTCATGCTGCATGAAGCCGAAGTTTGGAAAAAAACAGTCATGACAATTTTTCCACCATTTTATGACTGTGATGATTTTTGGACAAGCGAAGTATCTTGAGTGCCATTCAATTGTTCTGCACAGAAATTATTTCTACTAATTCTAATGAATTGCTTCAGTTATTTGTGGTTGCTTCAGAATTTACAAACACGCAAACATGTCAACAAAAATTTGTGTATCAAATTTAAGCACATTTTGATGTAATATTGCTAAATATTTTCACCTCTTGCTTTATTCATTTTGTTTCAGCAGAGTGAACAGTTGTTTAGAACTACAAAAGAATTTGTTTGTTTTCGGGACCCTAAGGATAAGATTAAACAAAAGAGCTCAAAAATACTGCTGTCCAAGACTCATAAACAATAATTTTAACAGCAGCATTTTGTGTAAGAAACTTATAAACATTTGTATAGTACTTACATACTTTAGTCTATCAAACCGAACTTTTGCAAAAAACTGTTTTTACACACACCAGTTCACCTAGTGAATTTTAAATCTGATTAAATTTGTCACTCTCAAAGAAAGCTAAAACCCTGTATTTTAATCAGCACGGACTTCTTCCTTCTTGTACGCAGGTATTGGTAAAATAACCACCTACTGTTTAAACTTTCTTCTTTTTGACCATTCTGGTTGAAACTGTAAATTCAGAGGCCACTCATGGTATCAATCCGCCTTTTGGAGAAAATGTTAAGTCCGCAAACCTCAGTTTTTGAAGAAACTGGTACATTTTTTTGCTTTAATTCACTTGGTAGGTCGCCATAATCAACATAGTACCCAGTGTTTAACATCAGAATTTTACTGCACGAATGTTCCCAACTTAAGCCAAACAGAAATTGTAATCTGTCTACAAATCTTACACTTGATAAATCTTTCATTTTTATGCAGCCTTATGAACCTTACTTCTGATATTTTTAAGGAGAACTGCCACTACATAACAAACTTGATTTCACCCTTTCTGCAATTTCATAGGTTCAGCATCTGAAGCATTTGAGGAGGATAATATAGTCAGCAAGTATATTGTGTCCCCTTTCTGGCATACGGTGGATAATTATTGTAGTGGTACAAATCTACAGTTTGAGAGCTTTGTTAATTCAGCTGCTCTACATCTTCATCCGCATCTGCACTACACATGCCACTCTACAGTGTGTGACAGTGGGTACCTCTGGTACCACATTAATTTTTCCCACTCCTCTATTCCATTTCTGTGTGGTACATGAGAAGAACAACTGTTGACAACTTCCATGTGAACTCTTAATTTCTCTGCTTTGTTTGTTCTTGGAGGAAACAAAATGTTGCCCAACTTGTCTTCAAATGTACACTCTCGGAATTTCAACAGTAACCTTCTCTGTGATACACATCAATTTTCTTGTAGCAACTGCAACTAGAGTTCACTGAGCACCTCCATAAACCCTTATTAATGGAATGTTTTGTTTTCACAAAAGGGTTACAATAGCGCTTTTGCAAGAACAGAAACTAAATCAGAAACAAATCTTCATGATAGAAGCAAATCACTCGATCTGTTTCAGGGTCATAAGAACCGCATAATTTCAGTAGTCATCGTAAAGTTGTAGTTCATTTAGTGAGTCCACACTTTCTTTAAATTACTAAAAAAGGTCTGATAACACACTGAATCGTGCAAGCAAGCAACTAGATTCCATGATAGCAAACAAAAGCCAACATCTAAATCAACTGTCACATCAAAAATAATTTTAATCAGACACGATTGTACTAAGCCACCTTGTATCTCACAGTAAACAAAACAGTTCCACTTCTACTGAAAGTTTGATGACTTAACTTGGAACAAATTGTTCAGTGTACTGTTAAATTGAAAAATATGTGATTTCTTGGTTGCACTTAAAAAAAGAGAACAGGCTACCACTCAGCTACAGATGATTGCACGAATGTACTTCTTCTAATACTAGACAGACCCATTTATAATTATTTCACAGCACATACTGATTAATTTCCAATACATTTGAAATGATGTTGACAGCCTGGACATTAAGTGATAATGGTTGGTGACTGTGACCAACAATTGAAACACACTGTGTGTCAACCAGTGCGTACTGGGAAATAAATGAGTGCGTCTCGTACAAGAAGCAGTCTATTTGCACTGTCATTAGTAGATGATGACAGCCTGTTCTCCTTCTTGAATTATTTCCATCCTTGATACCCAGTGCCATAAAAATTTCTTAGTCATGATGAGAAACATTAACAAACATGCAAAAATACGACATCTAAAAATTACAAAAAGCTAACAACTCTTAACTACATGTTTGCAAATAATCATCTTGCTGGGGCTGGAAGCTGTTAACATTTTTTTCCCATGTTTGCAAATTACATCTGAGTTTTTAAACTCCACCTTCAACAAAACACTACATATTTCTTTTTTTATCCACCAAAACATGCTTTGGCATCTACGTGTCATCTTCTGTGGGTCTCAATTTATTATTGTAAAATATAATACAGAGTTAATGGGTATTTTTTTCTATTTTAAGCCTAAAAACTATAAAATGTGCATCTTATTTATTTTGTTTTGATTGCTCACGGGAACAAAATTACTTATGAAAGTGGATTTCTATAGGTCTGCTAGTTCTCATGCCTTTTTTGAAACAACGTCATGAACAAGTGAGTGCCAAAAAACCACAGCGTACTTCTGTGAGAAGGACAACATAAGCGTTAGCTCAAATCTCATTTCTGTATAAAAATCATGTGAAAACAGGTGAGAGTGAAGTATAAAAAAGGTGTTGAAACCAATGTAATTAAATAGAAAGAGAAAACACACCAAACATGCAAAACTCTGGGATAAATGTAAGAACAAGACATATACAACAACTACTCACGAAAAAGTATTTTCAAAGTCATCAACTCTCTCCAGCAATTTCCTCAACTACTTTCCAGATGAAATTCTGTCAAATGGTAACGGCATAAAAGCAAGTCGATCTGTAGAAATCCACTTTCATAAGTAATGCAGTCTTAAGTGAACAATAGAAACCAAGCATACAAAATGTACATGTTATAGTTTTTAGCCATAAAATAGAAAAACAACCATGAACCTTGTACATCAAGACAATATAATTTAATAAAATTGCAGCCAAATAGCCATATACAGTTACTTTGCTTAACATTTTACATTTACATTTTTGCATATTCATTTATCGATTTCACTCTTTTACTGCACAGTTCTATGTGATATCGTTCACAGGCTTCGTTACACAGTTCACATACACATGTTGCGGTTGGGTCGTGATAAGTTTTGTTTTTGCAGATTAGATGATGAAAGCCGTGAATAGAAAGTCTAGTTACGACATGTCGCTGTTCAAAATTTGGTGCTGTCCATGAGCGGTTTGTCATTGCTTCGGTGCCATAAAACTCCGGCCATACTTTTTCTCGTTTGTCCTCCATGATCTTCAGTTGCTTTCTGGAAGCCCTGGTGTGTGGCATCATATATCAAAGTCTGATGTCTTCAATTAGGAATGTCTCTCTCGCTAGCAGGTACACTAGTCTAGGTCTTGTTGCCTTTGAGAGACCTAGTGCTCTTTTTAGATAGGTCGATTTTACCTTTTCTAGTGTTTCTAGATTTTTTTCTGTCAGGTGGTCCCATATAACCTCCATCCCATAGGCCAGGATTGGCAAGATTTTTGTGTTGAATAATTTCATGGCTGTTTCTAGACTGAGTAGGCGGATGTTTTTGATGTCCTGTATTGCTATTATTGCTTGGGCTGCGCGTTCTGTTGTATGTTTTGTGAAGCATTTGGCTGTTGGTTGCAATGTCACTCCTAGGTATTTAAAGTCTGATGAGATTATTATTTTTTGTCCTCTGATACTGATTTCCGCGTTCTTGGGTGTTTTGCCTCCTTTTCTGAAAATTACCATTTCTGTCTTTGTTATGTTTATGTGTAGTTTGTGTTCACTGCACCATCTGTCTATTTTCTCAATGATTCTCTGCAGCTTCTGTATATCTGTTGAACCTACGGCTATGTTGTCAGCATATGCATATACATACATATCTTCTTCATTTTCTCCAATTCGGAGTACTTCTTCAGTGGCAAGAATGTACAGCAAAGGACTCATTGGGTCACCCTGTAAGACTCCGTTCGATTGCAGAATGGGGTTCGAAAAAGAGAGGTTGTCTGATATTGTAATTAAGTTGTATTCGAGGATTGACTTGACTATTCTTGCCCATACGCTATCTTCTCCCATTGTGTTTTCCAGTTTTCGGACTATGAGCTCTCTTTCCAATAGGTCAAAGGCTTTGGTAAAGTCTATGAACACTGTGTAGAACATTTGTTTCTTTTGTAGCGCATCAAGACAATATAAAGGTCATAGTTGGGGGAACATAAATAAGAAATACATTGTTTTGTTCAAGAGGTGCAGTTTAAAAATCCAAATTTAAAGTTTGCTAATGTTTCACAGCATTATTTTCAAGCTCATTTTTCACATTATCCGGAGTATCTTGAAAATAAATAAAACCTTTTCTAGGACAAGAACAACTGCTCTTTCTAATGAAACAAAAATAAACAAAATAAGAGGCGATAATATTTAGTAATATGACATCAAATTACACACAAATCTGCCATAAACATATTTACTGTATGTTTGCATATTAAAGCTTAAGTGACACAGTACCTAGGTTTCCAGATTAACAGTTCATAGGGGAGCAGAGGAGGACATGTTGGGGAAAGTTAAGCGGAAAGGGAAGGTAATTCAGACTCCAGTATGAGAGAAACCCACCTGTAGTGACTTTTTTGTATCCTCAGCTCAAATTTTGTGTAGTGTAGTTTTGCTACAAGCAAAATTTCATTTGGAAGTTTCTTAAAATAAGAATTAAATACCTTTGGATTAATGGAGACCAGTCACCGAAAGGCAGCAACTTCGAGTCGACAATATGCATGCACATAAAGAAAGAAAACTTGCTAGCTTTCAGAGTAATCTTTTTACGAGTCAAAGTAAATCTCACACACACACACACACACACACACACACACACACACCTATGCCCCTACATGGATGCCAGCTTGACCAACAGTGCCAGTGCTGGATTTCAGCGGGTGTACTGGTTGTGCTGGGGTGGGTAGAGGGAGAGGGAGGAAGGGAGAGGGATCAGGGATGCATGGTTAGCGACTTGGAGGGAGGTAGCTGGTTTGCCGGCTAGGAATGTAGGAGGGACGAGTGGCAGGTATTCAAGCTGGGCAAGTGATGCACAGTTGTCAGAGCAGCAGGGAGTGGCACATGCTGAAAGTGATGTGGTGACATAAACTGAGAGGGTGTAACATGACAGAGGAAGGGGAAACTGTTGTTGGAGAGTGTGATGACAATGGTTACTGGAGATTGAGGCCAGGACATTTATGTGAGCAGAGGTTGTATTGTACAGATAACTTCCATTTGCATTGTGGTTGGCCTCTAATGGGGTAGAATAAGCCTGTGACAGGATTGGAGCAGCAGATGCTGGGTGGGTGGATTGGGCAGGTCTTGCATCTTGGTTTGCCGTATGGATGTGAGCCCTGTGGCAAGAGACTGGGAGTGGGAGTGGCACAGGGCTGTACCAGGGTGTTGTGCAGGTTGGATAGGCGATAGAACACCATGTTAGGAGGATTGGGAAGGATCTTGTGTAGGAAGTCCTCCATTTCAGGACATGATGGGAGATAATCAAAGTCCTAGAAAAGGGTATGGTGCAGCTGTTCCAGTCCGGGTTATACGAGGTGCTATCCAAAATTTTCGGGACTGGTGCTGCCATCTATTGAAAACCTTACCTTTGGACTAATGGTCACCATCATCCTTGAAGTAGTTCCCATCTGCACATACGCACCAGTGGTGGTGGTGGTGGTTGTTAGTGTTTAACGTCCCATCGACAACGAGGCCATTAGAGACGGAGCGCAAGCTCGGGTTAGGGAAGGATTGGGAAGGAAATCGGCCGTGCCCTTTCAAACGAACCATCCCGGCATTCCCTGAAATGATTTAGGGAAATCACGGAAAACCTAAATCAGGATGGCTGGAGACGGGATTGAACCGTCGTCCTCCCGAATGCGAGTCCAGTGTGCTAACCACTGCGCCACCTCGCTCGGTACGCACCAGTCCCAGCACTTTTGCCACTGGTCAAACGTTTTCTGGAAGTCCTGTTCTTTGAGGGTGTTTATCAGCGCCAGCGATGCTTCTTGAATTATCTCTAGAGTGTTGAACCGACGGCCTTTCAACTTGAGTTTCAGTTTTGAGAATAGCGCAAAGTCACAAGGTGCCAAATCTGGTGATTACAGTGCCAAAAAGGTCCTGGTGAGCAAGGACGTGTGACAGGGCACATTGTCGTGATGCAGCAGCCAATTCCCTTGACGCCAAAGTTCGGGCCGTCGTCGCCGCAAATTTTCACAGACCCATCGCAAAACGTCACAGTAATACGCGGAATTCACTGTCTGGTTAGGTGGGATGAATTCTTTGTGCACAATTCCCTTGGTATTAAAGAAAATGATGATCATGCTCTTCACCTGTCTCAGTTTTTTGGGTCTTGGAGAGCCCGGACTCTTCCACTGGAACGATTGTTGCTTTGTGTCTGGGTCATAAGCGTAAATCCAGCTTTCGTCGATGGTGATAACCCGTGACAAGAAGGTTGGATCATCAGATGCGGTTTGACGAAGGTCCATGTACACTTCAACACACTGTGCCTTCTGATTGGCATTCAAGATCCTTGGCACAAATTTTGCAGCGACACGATGCATGCCCAATTCATCACTCAACATTCTTTGACATGTCCCATGACCAATATCCACTTCATTCGCAAGGTCTTGAATGGTTTGATGTTGATCCACACAAACCACTTGAAGTTTGGCAACAATGTCTGGTGCTGTGCGGGTAACGGGCCTTCCAGCATGAGCATCATCTTTGACGCCTGTATGGTCAGCCCTAAACCGAGCATGCCACTCAAACATCCGCCTACGGCTCATGCTCTGTCCCCCAAACACTTGTTGAATCATTGCAAGGACCTCCGTAGCACTTTTCCCGAGATTTGCACAGAATTTGATACACATGCGCTGTTCTGTTCGCCGATCCATCGTAAAATTGCCACACACCAAACACAGAGTATTACAGAAATCACTGCAGATACACAACACGTCCTCCCAGCTGAATGACACTCTGCACACAGACTCATCAGATATGCAGCTCTCACCACCTAGTGGTGCAAAGATCTGCTACTCCTACTTTCCAGATGGCAGCACTAGTTCTGAAAATTTTGGATTCCACCACGTACTTGGTGACCAGGGGAATACTCCTTTGGTGGGACGACTGGGAGTGAGTGAGGATATGGCACGGGAAATTTATTTATGGACAACATTTGGAGAATACTGCCTTTCAGTTAAGGTCTTCGTGAGACTTTCAACATACTGGGCAAGGGAGATCTCATCACTGCAGATACGTTATCCACTGGTGGTTATCCTGTTTGGGCGGGAATTTTTGGTTTAGAAGGGATGGCAGCTGTCAAAATTCAGGTACTGTTGGTTGTTAGTGGTTTTAATGTCTTCTGTAATTAGAATTAAAAGGAATGATCTAATTCCTTGAAGCACCAGGATGTGTACTATCAACCGATCCCTTCCTTCAGTTATGTTGCACCATAAATTTGTTTTCTCTCTGATGCCATTTAGTAGATCTTTGTTATACTTATCTGTTCTACCCACTAACCTTCAGCATTCTTCCACAGCATAATATTTCAAAGGTTTCTTTTTTCTTTTTGACTATACTGTTTATTATTCAGTGCTTCATTCCAGGCAAATACTTTCAGAAAAAGACTTCCTAATACTTGCATTGAAATAATAATAATAATAATTTTTTGAAAATATAATACAATTATATGGACAAAAAATCTACTCAGCAAGTGGCTGCAGCAAAAAAACATGTATGAAAGATATGGAAATTGGCATGCTTTCGGAGCTAGTGGCTCCTTCTGGCAAAAGGGTTGAAGTGGAAAAAAGAGGGACGACAGAAAAGGTTGGCGAGGCTTACGAAATGGGAAGAGTTATGGAAAAGTCACCCAGGATTCCAGGTCCAGAGAGACTTACCAGACGGAATGAGAATGAAAGACTGTTGAGGACTGCACCAGATGAGATTTGAAAACCTGAGAGCTTACAGGGGAAAGATAGGGTAATACGCAAAACTGAGATTACTGAAAAAACATCCCTGCTTCTTTAACCCTTCTGCCAAGACGACTTGCACATTTCCATAACTTTTGTATTCTCCTGCCGACACTTGGTGAGTAGATTTTTCTTTATCCATCCAATTATAACACATTTATATTACATGTTAAAATATTTCTCTTTTTCAGCAAAGTTTTTCTTGCTATTTCCAATGCATTTCATATCCTCTCTTTGCTACCATCAATTACTTTGCTGCCAAAATAGCAAAACTCTTCTACAGCTTTTAGTGTCCCACTTCCTTATCTTATTACAGCTACATCCCACTATCCTTGCACTACTTTTGCTGATTATCTTATCAATACTATTCATTCTGTTCTGTTGAGCATTTTTAGTGCAATTATTGTGAAAGCTTTGCAACAGGTTACATTTTATTGAATGAAAAAAGCAGTACATGAACTACAGTGACTACGCATAAACAAATAGATAACAACCACGTAGTAACAGTAAAAACATGGAGCAAACAGAAAATTGTCGACACTGATTTACATATTCCAACACATACCCTTAGACTGATATTGACACACAATGTGAAGTTCAAATGAACAGTCACTCCATAGCTTTTTTCCAAGGCCACAGTTTCTTGCATGTGTTTCATTTCTAGCAGTACTTTGGGGTTTTGTGGAAGTATCAGTTAACATTCCTTCAGATGGCAGATGTTCAATATGACTCAACATGCCTTCTTATAAAGTGATATTTTTTATCTCTATGCTTGGATCTACAATTTTTTGCTAGATTCTTAGTTAACTGAATGGCTGGCTCCTTTATTATCACAACATACAGTATTTTAAGTGACTTTATGACACTACTTGGATCTACCTCAGACTTAAGTTGTCTTAACCACAGTAAATATTGAACAAAGCCATATATTCAGCTTCACAAGTAGAAAATGCAACAGTTTTTTATTTTCTACTAGACCACAGGATTAAAGAACTTTACATGTTTATGCACAAATGCATTATAGAGTATCTGCCATTGCTTTTATTTCTCCCATCTGCATCACTGAAGGCTAGTATTTCTCTACTGCCATTTCAAGAAAATTTTAGCTTATAGCACATGGTTCCCTTAAAACATGTAAACACTCTTTTTACTAACAATCAATGGACCTTTTTAAAACAGTGATTACATCTGCCAAACAAATTGTCAGCAAAACATGTCAGGTCTGGAGATTTGGGATGGATACAGAAAGCTTCCTACTGCCTAGATACATCTATCATATTTTTTCTGAGCTTCAAAATACAATAAGTGATCTTCAATTACTGAAGCTAGCATTCTTTGATAATGGTAGCATACTTGAAGGATTGGGGATATTGGTCAGTCCTGCAATTGACAGGCAGGTGGTACCACACATGGTGAATTCCTGTGAAGTGGTCAGCCACATTCTCCACGAACTTGGTCATGTGTACATGCAGAAGACATATGTCCAAAGCATCAGGGGCAGGAAACATGGCTTAACATTGCAGCAGTAAATCATGATTTTGACTTTCTCTGTAGGCTCAAAAGTGAGGATGACATACAAAGTGCATTCCTTGGGTCTCCAAGTGTGTGTGTAGTTCTTCATCCTTCTGCATCATTAGGTTCCAGTGAAAAATTAATACCTGTACCCGTGCTTAGGTTCTTACTCGGTGTTTTGGTAACAGGCACACAACCAAATTGTTTACAAGGGATTAACGCTCAGGACTGCGTACTATTTGCGGTCTTAATAAAGATGGAACCATTCCATAATTTACTAAGGGAAGAGAATTCACCAAACACATTTTCAATATTCCCCATAAATAACACTGGCCTAGTAGGGAGAAGACACCCTCTGTCTGTATGGATACAAATCAGAAACTGAGGGGAGTCACTTGGTTTTGTTCTCCTTCCATGGCATGGCCAAGGAGGGATGTTCCAAGGGACATAAAAATCAGCACTGGACTGTGGCCTGGGCAGCCATCAGTTGATAAATTTGGATGTTTCATGATGCTGAATATCTGCCATGATGCTGCCTACTCTGAAAGAGGATTCTCCCATGTGCAACCACCCAGCCAGGGCAGACTGTCATGTTGGCCATTGGCCGAAGTCCCAGTGCCTCCATGTGGACAGGTATGTACTTCTCAGCATGCACAGGGAGGTGACTGGGATCAGGAGTGCACTCCTGCTACATTCTTATCCTGACAATACCCACACAGACAGGCTACAACGCTGGGTGTCAGATAACCTACCTCAAACATTCTGTAAAAGAAATTTGGAAAGATGGAGGTTGAACCCAAAGTTCGGCATCAAACAGAAGTTAGACTAAATATGTGGTGTAAAATAGAAGAACAAACTGGGGAAAGCCAATATTCTATGAGTGTATTAGGTTGTCAGCAGGGAATCTGTTCTACAGAATAAGTATGAGAAAAGATGACAGTCAAAGAGTAAAATTGGAGCACTGGAAAGGAAGTAATACTGAATTGGGTTGGGGACTCATGCTTGCCAATCCCGTACTCAAAAAAGAGCTGTGAGCCTCCTGGGGAGGGAGAATGTTTAGAAGAATTCTTACCCTCTACAGCATCCGTTTCAGTTAGAAGTGCTCCTACTGAACATCAGACCGTAGGTCTTGAGTGGATGTACACATAAAAAATAAGTGGAGCACAGTATTTATAAAAAAAATAAGTGGAACACAGTACTTCAGATTACACATTTTTCAACATGCACACAGAGACAGAGAGGAGGGGTAGGGAAGGCGAGGGAGAGAGGGAGGGAGAAAGAGGGATGGGGAGGGGGAGGGAGGGAGAGAGGGAGGAAAAGGGAGGGGAAGACAGAGGAAAAGGCAGGAAGAGAGAGAGGGGGGAGGGAGGGAGGGAGGGAGGGAGGGAGGGAGGGAGAGAGAGAGAGAGAGAGAGAGAGAGAGAGAGAGAGAGAGAGCTGGGAAAGAGCACTGCAGCTGGGAAAGAGCACTGCAGCTCCCTCTCTCTCTCTCTCTCTCTCTCTCTCTCTCTCTGTGTGTGTGTGAGGGGGGGGGGGGGTGTGAATGCTTAAACAAACGTAACTCAGATTAAATTCAGTGTCCCCCTTAATATTGCCAGATAGCAGTATGTGGTTTCTCTCCCCTCCCATATCTCATGTGGTAATCACACACACATATGAAAACTACATCCTACACCTTGCACTCACAGGTCACTGACTATAAAATATTAAACTCAATATTGGTTATGAACTGCAGATTAAAGAAGTTACGGAAAGGCAGAAAATTAGAGAGATGAGACCTGGACAAGTTGAAATAACCAAAGGTTGTTGAAAGTTTCAAAGAACTTCAAAGAAACTTTTGGCTGAAACGGGGAAAAAATGCAATAGAAGATGATATGTAGCTTTGAGACATAATGTAGTGAAGTAGCACAGAATCAAAGGTGCAATACGAAATGGCACATGAGATACTGAATTTAACTGACAATAGGACAGAATATAAAAATGAAGCAAATGAAACAGACTAAAAGGAATAATCTATAAAAAATTATACGGACAGGTACGGTAAAATGAAAAAGCAGTAGAAGCTACAGCAGAAATGCTAAGCTGCAGAAGCATGGATGACTATGGGAAAGATAGATGCTGCCTAAAGGTAAATCAAATAAATTTTTGGAGAAAGAAAAGCAGCTGTATCTATATCAAGAGCTCAGATGGCAAGGCAATACTAATCAAAGAAGGAAAGAGGAGAGGAATATGTACAGTAGAAGGGCTATGCAATGGAGGGAAACTTATATTATGGAAATAGGAAAGAAATTATGACAACAAAATCAGAAATATGACACAGTGAGATGAATTTAACAGAGCACTGAATGACCTAAGCTGAAACAAGGCCACCGGCATAGACTACATTCCCTAGAAGAATTGTTGCAATCCTTGGGAGAGCTAGCCACGACAAAATTAGCAACAGTGTAGCGGCAGCCGCCGAGCTGAGAGGAGGCACAGCAGAGCAGCAGTAGCACTTGTGTGATAAACTGTAAATTAATTTAGTCTTTGTTTTTTGTTCACATGCTTCTGCAAAGAAGTGAACTGTATGTATGTATTTTACTGTGTAGAATAGTGGTTCAGAAATTAATCATAGTTTTTGTTTTTTTGCGTAAGTTCTGAGAATATCCTTGTGCAGGGCGGCTTTCTAGTGTAAATTTTCCATGTAGAGAAATTTATTTCTGTTTAATAGCTTGTGGTCCCAGAGTTCAGCGAGAAATCTGCACACCAACTTTTAGTGTTCCTTTCTTCTCCTTTGGTATATTTTCGAACTCAGCAGCACCATTTAAGACTTTATATCTATTTTATACACAGTACGATATGGCTAGGGACTGTGCTTGTTGCGAGCAGACACAAGGAAAGTTGGCTGCTGTCCGTAAACAGCTGGAAGCTGCGTTGGCTACCGTTGACAAGCTTCTAGCTAACGCTCGAAGTTCCAGAGAAGTCAGGGCACCAGTGACAAGACCTTTGGAGTCACTGGAATCCCCTGATGGCCCAGACGTCACTGCGGCTTCCAATACGCAACATCTGACTGGTCTGTCCTCACTCCAGAGTGGGTGGCAGACAGTGGTGGGTTCGCGTGATGGTTATAATGCACAGATAGTATTGGGAACGGAAAGCTCATTGAAGGCAGATCTGTAACTGCTATAAATTGTTTTAATGTCTTGTTGGATATGCCATCTACTCCAACAGAATATTTAGTTTTCAAAGATTTAATGATTTTCCTTATTTCACAAGAGGTTGTTAGGTGAGAATTAATCTGACCAGGTTTTCTCAAAACTGATTCTTCCTTGTACTGCCTGGCTTTTTCTTGTGAACTATTCTCACAAATTTTTTCACCTACACTTAAGAAATGGTTGTTAAATATGTTACCTACTTGCGTACTGTTGGTTAAGATAGTCTCATTCTCTTTAATAGTTACAATATAATGAGAAGGAAAGTTGCTACTCACCATACATATAGTGGAGATGCTGAGTTGCAGATAGGCGCAACAAAAAGACTTCAGGATTAAAGCTTTCAGCCATTGGCCTTTGTCATCCCCCCCCCACACACACTCTCCACGCACACACAACTCACACACAACTGCAGTCTCAGGCAACTGAAACCAGTGTGTGTGTGTGTGTGTGTGTGTGTGTGTGTGTGTGTGTGTGTCTATTGTTGACGAAGGCCAATGGCCGAAAGCTTTAATCCTAAAGTCTTTTTGTTGAGCGTGTCTGCGATTTAGCATCTCCGCTATATGGTGAGTAGCAACTTTCCTTCTCATAATAGTGTTACATTCCATCCTGGATTTTCCATTGTTTGACTTCTTTAATAGTAATATTATCTATCCCAGTGGCAGCTTTTCCTGCCTCCCTTCTATCAACATTCCATATTGATTTGATTTTGTAGCCCAAGTTGTTAATTTCATCTCTAATATAAATATTTCTTGATTTTCTGACAACTTTTCTCAATATGTTACAATAATTTTAATAGTGCAAAGTTACTTCTGGGTACAGTTTTCTTTTTCTTTCTGAAGACACTTTAATAACTATAATAATCCAAGATTTCTTTGAAAACTGTTTGTTGTTACATTTAGTAACTTTTTTGGGCAACAATGTTCAAAAAGGGATATAAATTTATCAATAAATATGTTGCATTTATCATTTGCATTTGGCTATTGCTGTACAAATACATTATCTATGAAAGTGCTACTGTCTTGAGCCATATGTGGTGGAAACTGATCACTGATTCTAAGTTATATGTCATTAATAACACTTCTAGTTCACTTTTCCTATCAGAATTGCTTAGAAAGCTTACACTGAAATCATCACAGATGAATAACTTTCTTTTGTCTGACAGACAGCATAACAGGGAGCCAAACTTTCTTATGAATATCTCCCAATCTCCTAATGGGAACCTGTATACTGTTGTTAATATCAACACTACATTAGTTAGCTGTAATTCACGTGCACAAACTTCAAAGCGCTGATTGACAAAAAATTTGCTTACTCCTATATTTTTGTATTTTATCTTTGTTTTGTGTAAATGGCAACTCCTTCTTTATCCATGCTAAATCTGCAAGAGAAGGATGCAAAATTGTAACCATTTATACTGACACATTCCATCCCCACAGTTATAAAGTGTTCACACAGACAAAGCATATCAATCTCATTCTTATTTTTGAGATCATCTAAACACACTAACAGCTCACCTACTTTATTTTTTATTTCCCTGATATTCTGATGAAAAAATTGATACTACCCTTAGCTTTATACCTAGTTACAGTACATGAAACTACTTTATTATATTTTTCTTGATTGTTGTCTGTCTGGACTTTGGCTTTAACCCAAAAATCCTGTCTGCCTGGTCCCATTAACCACAGGGATCATCCCTTGTGTGACTGCTTCCACTTACAGTATCTGCTAACAGAGAAGCTAAATTATCTTTCCCCTTCCTATTTAG
This sequence comes from Schistocerca piceifrons, assembly GCF_021461385.2. Taxonomy (NCBI): domain Eukaryota; kingdom Metazoa; phylum Arthropoda; class Insecta; order Orthoptera; family Acrididae; genus Schistocerca; species Schistocerca piceifrons. The sequence continues at coordinate 475,084,366 of NC_060142.1, read as the reverse complement.
GTGCAGGCCATGTGTAGCATCAACTGGAACAACTCCTGAGTGTTTTAGTTTTCATAATTCATCAAAATGTCAAAAAGACTCGTAATAGAAAAACTATTTAGGCTGATGAATTACAGAGCTGAATGTGGTAAGATGTGCTGTGCATGCCTTGCCACCATTTAGTCACAGGAATATCAATGTCACTCAATGAAATTACAAAATACCAGGTTGCTATTTCAAAAGTACTATATAAATACGTATTTGGAAACATATCATAATTCAAAACTATGGGCAGGAATGATTTTTCCCCACTGATCACACTGAAGAATTTGTGAATGAATTATTGTAGCTGAAAAGTAAACTTTGCATTATTAGAATCTTACAGACTACTGATTTCTAATTGAAATCTCTAAAACATAACAGTACTCTAGTTAGTCATAGCATGTTGTCATTTTAGTGCCAGATTATTCATAGAGTTTTGAACAAGAACATGACAGAAATTTGCCTACAATTTCTACATGCCAGATGTTGTATGTATCTCCACCAGTATTGTATGGGATATATGTTTTGGTATATTGCATTTTTGGCACTTGAGAGTGTAATTAATCAACTTCATATCTGTCAACTTTTAAAATCAGTATCTAAATTTACAAACATACTTCACAAACTATCATCCAGCCATTCGCAATGTATGCTTCCATGCAAGTCCCAATTTCTGTAATCTTGACTTGCAGCCCTTATGCGAGATATATTTTGGTATCAGCTGAAGCATTCAGCAGTTTGTCACAAACATAGTTCTCTAAATTTTCTCAATAGTGTTTTGCAAACAGAACTCATTCTTCCCTTCCCTGACTCCCATTTGACTTCACAGAGCATTTCCGTGACATTTGCATGTTGATCAAACCTGGAAGTAACATACCTAGCAGCCCACCTTCCTTTAATGAAGTTCTTTTAACTGCAGTTGGACCCCATGATGGGTTGGTAGAAGAAGAAGCCACAATAGCAACAATGCCTACAAACTAGCAACATCCCAATAATTCAGAAGCAAACAAATCCCATGAAGAGCAGAACTAGAACTAAAGGTCACTGACACTGTGAACATGACTCAAACCAAACAGGGAATTAATGCTGCAGTTCTAAAACTGTATCACATGAATGTTTAGTTCATATTCAAATGAACTTGAAATTCTAATAAAAATGAAGTAACTGATATAGGCTGCATATCAGTAATTTGTACCTCAGAATACTGGCCTGAATCTGGAATAATTCGGCTTCTTGCACTGTCAAACTTTTAAATTAGCAGATATTATTCTAAAACAAGCTTCAAGCATGTTAGAGTTATCTTTATCAAACATAACATTGAATTTATTACTTTACCCAAGAACAGAGAACTTTGAGTAGAATAAGATTTTGAACTAGCTGCAATAGAAATTGCCAGAGTAAATCTTATAGCCATCACTGTCTATTGTTCCCAATAGGTAACTTCAACCTGTTCATGAAGAGGCTTAAGCAGTTCTTGAACAGAATATCTAAATCTAGTATTACATATGCTAGTGTAATCCGTGGAGACTTCCACATTTGTTTCCTCAATATAAGTGGGAACAGCGATGCAATTTCAAACTCATAAATACCCATAACTATGTAAACACTCTCACAAGAATAACACATCATTCAGGAAAACCCCTTGACCAAATATTATTATACATAGCATATCAAAGTAGCTACTCAAAGCAGGACTCAGTGACCACCCAGTGTGGATACCAGACATCAATTTAAATGATTCTGTACTAAGATAACCAACTACGAAAACCATACATAACTTTTTTTCAATGAGGAAAACATTAACTCTTTTAATAAGTTGACAGAAATTCCCATCAGTATTTTCTAAAATATATCCACAGTTAAAGGATCAGATAAGAATGATATGCTATCTGAGTCCCGACATGGATACAAAATGGCAAAATCAGTGAAGACAATGATGTACAAATGCCTCAGTTGCACACCGAATCTGATGAAAAATAAACAATTAACACAGAAAATTTTACATTTTTCGAAAGCCTTCTTGATAAAGCTGAACATCATGGCATATGGGGCCTCCCCAACAGGAGGATCAATTCTTCAGGAGTACTGAAGTGTCCGATTCCACCCAACTGCTTTGACCCATGACATCATCAATCTGGCGGAAATGGCTATTCTAAGTGTCTCCAATATGGCACCTATGACATCCCCCCATATAAGCCTACATGGCAACAAACACAAAAGTACACATAAATAAGACAATAACGTCTCCCTCCAAAAATATAATCAAACTAACGGGACAACAGCAGGAAATTGGGAGTTTTAGGGTGTGGACAAGCTAAATATAACAGTAAAAAAACACACAACAATCCCAAAACACACAACAATCCCAAAACACACAAAATGAAAAAAAAGGAAGAAAATTACAACATTCCGCTACATTAAGAAAACCTACGGGCATTGGACACGTCTCTTGATCTATATAGGCCAACTACAGCTGACGATACCAAAACACCAATACCTAAAATTAAAAAAACTTGCCTCCGCACTCCCCCCCCCCTCCGCCACCCCCCCCCCCCCCCAAAACACACTCTCCAACACCGCCACATGTACCCATCTCTGGTCCGAGACACTTGAAGTCTGGACAACCTCATGTTCTCATGACAAATACTACACTCCACAATCTCAGAGATTAGTCCAAATAACAGAAGGAATTTAATAGGCCTAACGGGCAACATGTCCTCCCCCATCTCCAATTGCAACATAGCACTCTTATATTTCGTCGTCATGTCCATACCTAACAACAGAAGCCACACAATAAATTAAACATCTTACCACACCACAAACAGCAAACCAATAACACCTAACAAGAATGCAAAGCACATAAACAAAAAAAAACCTTACGTCATGAACTACAAACACTCAACCAACTCATAAACTCTACGACTTACGTCACACACCACAACACCCATACGTCATGCATGGGTCAAAGCAGACGGTAGGAATCACACAGTTCCTTTGACCCAATTCTTCCTTTAATAATCAGAAAGAACTCCCACTGTGAGGTACATTATTGTAAGTCCAAAGCAGACACTGAAATACTATTACATGTGAGCACAATCAAATATGAGGTGCCTTGGGGCTGTTATGGGACCCCTTACTGTTCATTCTATAACTGAATGATCAAGTCTATATGTGGGTGCTCTCAGAACTCTTATTTACTGATAATACAGTAGTTCTGTTTATTGCCAAGGACGATGAGGAATTTCAGCAATCTGTAAAATGTGTCACAAATCAGTGAATTGTAAATAACAGAGTGAGTGTCATATAAAATTTTCATATTCACTGGAATAGGGATCCACATAAACTTACAGTTTCAATTAGCATAAACCAGTGGTAACTGGTAAAAAGAAATCTTTGGAACACGGCCACAAGATGTAATGGTTAAGGTAATGGCAAATTAAGTAGAAGCTGTTAGGTCTTACAAGCAATGAAACCTTGCACCAACAGGGAAATAATTATGAGTGCCTAAGATGTTTACATTCCCACCTAAATTAAGGTGTATTTTAGGAAACTCTTCAGTATCATTCACTACTTTGACAGAAGGAGGTCAGTAGAATAATGAATGGAAGTGACACAATAGAATCATGCAAATCTCATTTCATCACAACAGTGAATATAAATTCATCGGCATATTTCTATACACACTAGCACTCCTATTGTCTACAGTACTTTTAACTGAGTAAGGCAGAAAATTTCAAAGAAACTGTGATACTAACATAATATCAGGCTGAACAAGAATGACCTCTTAACTCACATCAATACAGTACAGTGCCAGAAGGGTAGACACACAAAGTTTGAAACTTTTTAAGAAAACCTTAAAGAGCAAGAAAATCAATGTAGGCCTAAGTCTCTTTAAAATTTCTTACAGTCATATTTACAGTGACACTGATTACAATCCATCAAGTGCATATATGGTCTTGTAAAACAGCCTACTGCACCATGTTCAATTAGAAATTGAGTAGATTTAGAATTATGATAGATTTATATCATGAAGCAACTATTTATGGAAAAGGTTGTGTATAACTGCAACGCTTTTACCATGTTCAATAACAGGAGCACTACGTGCTACTGTAGATAAAAATAAAAATGAAATATAGATAAGAAGAAATTCGAATATTTCAGTGCAGACAGTTTTGTAAGGTTGGTTTAGGGTCATGGCAGGCTAAACCGCCTTTAGTTTCGCACGGTATGGCAAACTGGAAACCTCGGTCCAAATACTTTTGTTCGGTTATCGGTCTGAGCCTGTCCGATTTCCTCTCTCACAACATCGAAACCGATAAGGGAGAAAACATTGATTATGATATGGTACGGTGTACACAAACGTAAAAAAGGAAAACAGTCTGCTGCACTAGGACGATTATCAATTTTTGTCAGGCATGAACTTGTACATTCACGCTCAAATTTCATTCGAACGTTCAAACTTCCTGGATCGGCAGCCTGGAAGGGATTCTTCTCGTACACCGGAACTATCACCTTTCTAAGCATTGCGATCTACACCGAATACAAGCATAGTTCCTGTTTAAACAACTTTCATGTAAACTTCAGATGCTGTACGAACATTTTTTCCATTTACATTGTAAGACTCAAATTAACACAGCAACACACATACACACATTTACTATAGTCTCAGATAAGAAAGCTGACCTTTAATTGCAAGATTAGAGCTTCTCACACAACACACAACTCGACGGTACTCAAGCCCTCAATTTCACAACAACTCGTCTCAGACGTTATTTTGCGGTCAAAAAAGAAAACACTTTGCTACAAACACGAAAGTTGTCAAACAAACCGGGTTTTGACTTGCGTTAAGGACACCAGAGTGCGCCAGTGATTGTGAACAAAGAAGTACACTTTTCATATTCCTCAGGTAATTGAGGTATGGAAATAAGTTGTTGATTTGGGGAGGAAACCAAACTGCGAGATCATCGGCTCATCGGATTAGGAAAGGAAATCGGCTGTGCTCTTTCAAAGGAACCATCCCGGCATGTGTCTGGAGTGATTTAGGGAAATCACGCAAAACCTAAATCAAGATGGCCGTAGGCGGAATTGAACCGTCGTACTCCCGAATGCGATTCCACTGTGCTAACCCCTGCGCCACCTCGCTCGATATAGAAATAAAATCTCGAATATAATCCTTTGGCAAGGTTCAGTCCAAGCTAGCCATTATTAAAAATATACTGTGTATAGAATTCCGCCCAAATTGCGACAGAAGTGACCATTTATATAACCTAGGCTTCCTACTTTTTCTGTCTTCAAAGAAGTGCCAGCAGATACGAGGTCTGAGTATTACATAGGTCGTTGTAATACTTAATTTTTATTGCCATGTTAAAATTTTCTTATGCTGCCAAAACACAACGGCGTTTACAAATATTCCTCTCACTGACATTCAAACGTATCAGTAGTTGAAATTGCGACGCAATTCCTAAACAGTGAATTACGAAACTAACAGCTGAAGCGAGATTGGTCATTATTTTATGAAAAAGCTGATACTCGGGACAGAAATAAACACGGATTATCTTCATTTGTGTTATTGCAAAACTGATAGCAATTTCCTTTACGTAAGCTACCGATACTCATTAAAAATTACATTATTCTATTGAAAAATATCTAGTTACTTGCATATCAAAGTACATCAGGAAGTTTCGCATATTAACCAATGACAAATTCCTCTCCTCTCTGCATGATATAATTTGGTAAAATCTCCTATCCATGTTTCAGACGGTTTGTGAGTTACGAGGGATGTTATGAATATTTTATTCTGGTTTCATAGTTTGTGGGCGCGGTTGTAACTGAGTGCACTACGTCAGCCCATTTTCTCGAGACTGTTTAAATAATAATTCAGTATGTTAACTACATTTCGTACACAGCGTGCAACATAACATGCACCAAATGCAAACTCATAACAATCCCTACTCTTCATTGAAAACTATTCGAATTTCGTGCACTATCCTATTTAATACTAAAATAACTGTGACAAATGATATGCAGTTCATCAAGATGATGACAAATCAGGCTTTGATACGAAAGAAAATCTTTCTTTTTTTTTTTAGTGCCGAATACTTCTTTTCAAATAGCTCGAGAGGGACTTAACAGCAGCCAGCAGCATGCTTGTCATCTTAATTTCGTCTCAAAGGTTAACCAGTATTCTCTGAAACTTACAATTAGGGAGTACTTGTTAACCAGCGAGACAAAACAGGACCTCATGCGCCTACCTGCTGCTCTGCAATCTTTCTCAATCGATTTTAAAGAGTCAGTTCGGTAAAAAAATAAAATAAAAAAATAGATTCTTTCGCATATCACAGCCTGATTTGTTAGCTCCATGAGGACCTGCTTATCTCTTCCTTAATAGCAATAGTTACTGTGATGTTTCGAGGTAAAGTAAGGTAACGCACGAAATTCGCGTACTTTGCAATGAGAAATAGGGTTCATTATGAGATTGCGTTTATTGCATGTTAGGTTGGGTGCGAAATGTAACTAACGTATTGAAATATTCATAAACGTGAAATGAGATCTATATCTTTTAGATTGCTGTGTAAGTTCGTAGCACTTTCCCGTAACAGATACACATCACAGAGACTTTAGTCATCAATAATATATTTTCCTTCACTATTTATAACAGCCTGCCAACGGTGGGGTAACTTTTCGAGACTGCAACTTTGAGAATCACATGGTTTTGAGGCAAGTTCGGAGCGCATTTTCATCTGGAAAGGAAGTTCCTTGAAGGTTGTTTCGTAGAGAGTGGGAAAGGTGAAAAATCTGAGGACACAAGATCAGTCGAATAAACGAATAAAGTGGATGTGGAATGACTTCCCAACCAAACTCTTAAACAGTGTTTTTTGTCAGTCTAGCAGAGTGCAGGATGGCGTTGTCGAGGAGTAATATCACATACCGCAACCCTGCTTGTCGTTGTTCTTGGACTGAGCCTGCAAGACGTCTCAGCTCTTTAACACTAATGTCAGTGGTGATGGTTACACCTCTGCAAAGCAATTCCTAGTCCAGCATGCCGTCACTGTTCCACCAGATGCGTAACATTATATTTTGTGGATGTGCCCAGGTCTTTGTCCAAGGAGCTGCTGTTTTGTTAAAGCTCAACCAACCCTTTCTTTTCCTTGTGTTAGCATATAGACATCAATTAGAGCATGTGGAACCTATACACCCGAGTTCTGATCCTTCCCCATTGAACACAAATGTCACATGATAGTGCAACGAGCATAGTTCATAACATTTGCCTGTTCTCGAGAACACCAACGTGAATTATTGTGGATTAATGCGTTTAAACGATTTTCTTCAAACCCTGAATATATTCCTGAGTGTGGAGACTCACTAACGTCAAAACCATCCTCCTTAAAACGAGAAAACCATTTTCTTGCCTTGCTCTAGCCAATGGCATTATCCTCTTACATGGTGCAAATGTTTCTGGCTGCATCTACTGTTGTCAGCCGTCTACTGAACGCAAACAGAAGAATATGTGGGAAATGTTTCGACTTCTGCACTAGCACTCCATCCATTTTCTAACGTCCACAACTCCACTCACTATCTCCAAATGACAAAATGACAACAGGTATACTCAAATAACAACAGTGCCCGAAAACCTCAAACCACACACACACACACACACACACACACACACACACAACAGTGAACTACAAATAAAAAATGATTCGTTAAATACACCTGCAGGTACAGGAATACCAATATGTAAAATAGAAAAGCAGCAATCTCATGCACAAACCTAATATATACAATCTCTTCTTTAAACTTGGAAAGAGATCTACATTTATCTCCAGTCTCAAGAAAATTGATTATGTTGTGTACTCAGTTCCACTCGTATGCGCAAATGATAAAACAAGAGTAAAATATTCATAACATCCCTTGTATCTCAAAAACAGTTTGATGTATGGAATTATATTTTGGCAAATGACGTCTTACAGACAGGACAGTGTTTTTCCATATGGTTGATATGATCTGATGCATCCAATCAAACTTCTGACAGCTTTATCCAAAATTCTTGAAAAAGTTATGTATTCAAGAGTAGCTTCACTTATCTGTAAAAATGAAGTACTAACAAAATGGCAGATTCGTTTTCAGAAAGGCTTTTCAACACAAAATGCTACATATGCTTTCACTAGTCAAATATTAATTGCTATGTGTAACCAAACATCACATATTAGGATTTTTTCTCATCTCTCAAATGCTTTTGACTGTGTGTATCACGAAATTGTTCTAGATAAGGTTAAGTATGTTGCTATGAATGGAACAATGTAAAATGGCTTATTTCATTTTTAACTGGAAGAATGCAGAAGGTTGAAATTAACACTACCAATAGTCCACAAAAATCAGCAGCGTCCACTAATCGGGAGGTATCAAGAATGCTGTCCCGTAGGGTCCAATTTTGGTCCTTAATATTTCAAATATATATTAGTGACTTGCCACTCTATATTCATGACGACACAAAACTAGTTCTTTTTGCTGATGATACAAGTATAGTAATCGTACCGAACACACAAGAATTAGCTCAGGAAATTGTAAATAATGTCTTTCAGAAAATTATTAAGCAGGTCTCTGCAAATGGAGTCTCACTAAATTTTGAGAAACCACAGTATATACAGTTCTGTACAATAAATGACATAGCACCATTGATCAATATAGACTTTGACCAACAGTCTGTTGCCAAGGCAGAGTATTCAAAATTTCAGGGTTTGTGCCTTAACGAGAAATTGAATTGGAAGAAACACATCGATGATCTGAAACATTTAGGTGGAGTTACGTATGCTAGTAAGGTTACTGCAAATTTTATTAATAAACAAATCAGTAAATTAGCCTACTATGCCTATTTTCATTCACTGCTTTCACGCGGCATCATATTTTGGGGGTAATTCATTATTAGGAGAGTATTCATTGCACAAAAGCATGTAATCAGAATAATGGCTGCAGCCCACTCAAGATCACCTTGCAGACGTTTATTTAAGGAACTCAGGACAATCACAATAGCTTCCCAATACATACCTTCACTTATGAAATTATTTATCAGTAACATATCCCAATTGAAAAATAATAGCAAAGTCCATAGCTACAGCTATAGAAGGGAGGACAATCTTCACTATTCTGCATTAAATCTTACTTTGACACGGAAAGAGGTGACTTAGGCCGCCACAAAAATCTTTGGTCATTTACCAAATAGCATTAAAAATCTAAGAGATAACCAACCAGCATTTAAAAATAAATTAAAAGATTTTTTGAATGACAACTCTTTCCACTCAGATGAACTTTTAGATATGAAGTAGTACTTGTAAAAAAAAAGAAAAATTATAATGTAGCAAAACTTACACTAAACTGATACATTCCACATCATTATGAACTTACATGTAAGTTGGGATATCAGCATGCAAGGAGGGTGTTACAAAATGTAATTTGTCTTACTTGAGTGATGGTGGTGTAATGCACTTGTAAATTATTCATACCTATGGAGAAATAGCTTAATCTTCTCGTGTGATGTCATCCACATCATCTACAAGCTTCAGCAACTGCCACTAGATGGATCTGCTCTCATTCCACTTTATTTCATTTAACAACACTAGTCTTGAATTGTTTCTTTATTTGCATGGAATGTTAGATACATGGTAAAATAAGAGACTTTATCTGTGTGATAGGAATCTCACTAAGTTCAGCAATTCCTTACAATCACTTATTTGTAATGAAAGAAAACAGCATTGTTTGAAGTGATGTATGGATTGGAAAAATATTGTAAAGCCAGGTTTCGCAATAATAGTGACACCACAGCAAGTGGCATGACGACTGATATGGCTGTGGCACAATGTGCTGCTGTTTCCACATTCTGCTTGTAATATATCTAAACAGAACTATAAAAATATATTAAGATTGTGCTTATCTTAATTTCGTTTAACGATCGGACTTCACTGACCTAGGTGAAGATTCAGGCAGCAGAGGACACCTGGGATACCGGTGCCTGTCGTAATCACAAAAATTTCACATTCTTTGTTCCTCTCTTCCCTTTATCTCAATAAATAAATACGCTTGATATGTTCTTTAACCTTGTATTATTCACTCATACAATAGAACACATCGCTATCACAGAAGGTCGTCCTGCTACATACTCTCTCTCTTAAAGCAAAAAACAACTCTACAAAAAATTGAATAGTAAAATGTTTTCTTTTTCTGCGGCTTACTACACATTCACAATTAATGTCTCTGCTAATGCGTCTGTACGATCGGTGTTTCATTTTTGCTTTATTCTTAAATAAATATTATGTTAGCGGCATCCTGGGGTGGTCTTCCATCATGTTCCTGTACATGCTGTCAGAGTTCAATGGCGATGGTTTTCAATATGGCATCAGCTGGGGTGATTCATAGAGACATTAGTGTTGTCAATCAGGTTATAACTTTAGAGCTGAGCCCATAATCCAATAAGAGAAAGAGAAAAGATAAACTTTTGATTTTGACGTGGATTTCACGTAAAACACAGTGGCACCAGATAAACTTATGATGGACACACCACTTGTAAATGAAGAGTCAGTCTTGAAAAGCTTTCGAATAACAAAAGCCAATACTGAGTACCTGAACAGCTGTGACTTTGGCACTATTAAAAAATTCCATATTCACATTAGAGATGCAGTTCTGGCCCGAGTGAAGATAGAAGTGAAATTAGGTGTGTCGGGCATCTGACTATTACCTGCTATCTTTCCAATATTTATAACATATTTTCAAAAGTAAACCTCCAAAGTGGTTGAGTGATGTGCTGGATGCTACTCACAGTGCCATAAGGAATGTGACGGTACATACCCCCGTTGCTAGATTAATAGGTTTAGTATGCAAGGATTTCTTTGTGGAGAGCGAGTGGGCGAAATGGTGCGCCATTCTCGGAAGCGCGTGGCGCGCCCGCCCGAGATTTGCAACGTGTCGGCGGGATGCCTCCGCCGTGGACACGTGGCCAGCAGCTTAGGCATTGTTTGGTTTTTCGCGCATTATGCGAAAACTACGTAACTTACGGTGAAGAGCGATGCGGCGGTGGATTGTGGTCAGCAATATGGACCTTCTGAAAGAGCGATCTTTATTTTAAGTCACGAGACGCAAAACTTATAATAACTCGAAATTTGTTTAATAACACGAATACTGAAAGATTAATAAAAATAGTAAATAACAACTGACAGGGATGAGGAAGCGGTCATTGAAAACGTCTCGTCGTAGTGGATCGAGTGCCATAGTCATATGTTAAGATTCATAAATAATTAAGCTCGTAAAAGCTATGAACAAAGTTTGACGGGAAATTTTTTATAAAATGTAATAGAAAATACATGACTTAAAGAACGCCACTATATAATAATTTGGGTGGCATCACACGTATTTTAAACTATTTAAGTTATACTATACACTTAACTTCCAATAGTTTACATTGTTTGCGATTTATTATTAACATTTATCGCCCATAATTAATAAATTATTATAGATATGTAGAATTTGAGCAGCGCAATGTGTAGATCGCTATCTATTTCGTCTAAAAACAGTGCTATATGCAGTTCTATGTCAAAACATTGCGCACAGATGTAAACAAACAAATCTGCAGTAAGTGGCGAAATTTTGCAGAAACTAAAACTTGATTTACAGACGATAGAATAATCGTAGAAAATAATGTAACATAGTAAATGAGACGTACTTCTTTTTAGCACGGTTCCATTGGTGTACTTATTTCTGTAGAGGGATGTATGTGTCAAAATTTGTAACCTTAACTGGTGAGATTGGTACTCGTAAAACCATGGGGGGGGGGGGGGGGGAGACATCCGAGCTTATATAAGCGAGCGGCCATTTTGGCCAGGGTCAGTCGTTGGTCAATCGTTGGTTAGTCGTTTGGGACATGGTGGCGAGCGAGCCCCACTTGTGGGTGGCCCATGTGGTCGTTTAAGTAAGAATTTTTCGTTCCGATTTATTTAGACAAAGAGTATTGTTTAATAGTGCAAGCATATATTTGATGAACCGGAAATGCTACGATTATTTGTGTGAGTACGAATTACGAGGTATACATCGGCGCAAGTGAACATGTGGCGATCTGGGAGTTCGTGCCAAAACTGCTAGAACAAAGAGGACAGTGGGACTTGTAGTTCTGGACAAGTTGATTGAGTAGCATTCGATTATAGCAGCCTAATTTACGGCTATTGGGGGTTCAGAGTCAAATTATTATTAAAGTAAAATTGTAAACCGTCTCACCAATGCTAATTTCATTGTGTGAAAAAAAAGGATGACGCCAATAAATGGTGATTGAACTGTGTCATGAAAAATTTTTTTGCTATAATAATCGCCTAATTTTTGTTCCCTAGCATAAACGGTACTTATGTCTGAGTGAATATTGATTCAAAAACTATAACTAATGCGCGGGCGTGGAACAGTGTACTAAAGCACCAAGTGTGGAAAACATCTCCTGAGACTTATGTGAGAACCAAAATTTGCACCAACATTTTTTAATGAACATTTGTATATACACATTCGTGTGAACTCTTCAACCGCACATATTTTCCGTCCTGTCGCAGGACTTATTTAGAATCTAATATTTTCACTCTTGCATTCTAACCTCAATTAAATAAGCCGAATTATTATATTTATTCTGCACCGAATATGGAGTTACGCTTTTTGCAAATGCACTAAAAGACACTTCAACAGAGTAGATTTTCTTTATAAAAAGATACCTTCAGTCTGAAATTATACTATCACCAGAAACACTGTTACTTCCTTTTCTCAAATCCACTGGACACATATTTCGAAGGATAGAAGCTACGAGTACTATAATATGATTATAGTGTCAGTACTGCACGAATTTTCACCGTTTGTAGATTTAAGTGAGATGTTGAGAAACTACAAATCGTCTTTCATTAACTCAATAGAGTCCTCCTTTATGAACTGTGGTGTAACAGGGTGTTCCACTTCTTACCCACAATCATGTACAGATGTTGGTGTAAAACATTGTTTAGGCAGTTAGCATGTAGAGAGCTTCTATTGTGCACATGCTGTATCTGTCAATGCTCAAAGTTGGGACGAGTTGCATGAGCCCAGAACGTCAGTAAGGCATGACACCAAATGACCATGACAATCTGCTGTGAAACATTCACTTAAGGTTTGGCGTTGCGATTTGGCTGTGTTTTGGGAGACAGAGAACAAAGGGATCTGCCTACAATGACAACAGCCAGAAACAGTTTTAAGAATGCAAGGAGAAAGCTCATTCTCTTCACGTTCAGTTCTGAGATTCATTTCACATATGTTATTTTGAGTAATAAGAGACTTGTCACCTAATGTAGCAAATGTTAAATACGAGAAGAACCAAATGTAGAAGAGTTCTCTAAAAAGGCAGTTATGACAATTTGTTGTGATTTGGCGCAGAAGTGAGTTCTCTGGCAGCCCTTGAAGCCATGCTGACAGTGAAAATGTGCGACAGCACAATTAGTGGCACTGCTTAGCAGGTCCACTGCATCAGGAAAAGTCAAGAAGGCGAGCATAACTCTTAAGTAAGATAAAGTTGCTAATGAACAACGTCAGGGTGACGGATCTTTAGTTAAGTTGTTGGTTCAGTTACAACTGAGACCTGAGTCCTTTCTTAAAAACTCCATTTTGGTGCCCAAGGTGATGGAGACAGATAATAGATCCTGAAATCAGAGAACTTTTGAAACAATAAAAATTTTTTGCAAGAAATAATAGAGGAACATACAGTGGTGCCTGGGGACACCCAAACTGAACAATAAAGAAAATGTATGCTGTCACACACTGCTTGTGGTTCAGTGTGATTACAATATTTAAGAAGAAGTAATTCTTTGATTTTGTAAAAATCAAGTAACTGTGAATTATTCCAATAGAAGAGATAAACGAGATTAGTTAATCACAACAACTAGGGTCAACAACGAGAAATATTTACATGCTGAAGTAACCATCGACACATTAGTCAAGAAACACTACACCAATGAAATGTAAAATACCAGTGTGCTGATTCTGAGGCTACAAATGCCACAGCCATCTCCAAGAACAAAGCTGCAGCAGCTGACTAGTGCAACAGCACTGTGGCTTCACTTCATATGGTGCCCACTGAGCTAAGTCATGAAAGAATGTTGGCTGTCTCTAACATTGCTTCGCTCATGTGCAATGCAATGGCAGAGTGCCTAATCCCAATTAGGTCGGCGATAAACAGCCACAAACTAATATTTTTTAATAATCTACTTCTCTAGTGCTACCTAGACAAATTTGTCTGATTATTGGTACAAGTATCCAGACAAAATCATAGGAAATCAATGTTTTTACGATTATAGATTATTTTAGTTACTATATACTGATAACTACACTACTGGCCATTAAAACTGCTACACCAAGAAGAAATGCAGATGATAAATGGGTATTCATTGGACAAATATATTATACTAGAACTGACATCTGATTACATTTTCATGCAATTTGAGTGCATAGATCCTGAGAAATCAGTACCCAGAACAACCACCTCTTGTCAGGCATTGAGTCAAACAGAGCAATGGATGGCGTGTATAGGTACAGCTGCCCATGCAGCTTCAACATGGCACCACAGTTCATCAAGAGTAGTGACTGCCGTATTGTGACGAGCCAGTTGCTCGGCCACCATTGACCAGACGTTTTCAGTTGCTGAGAATCTGAAGAATGTGTTGGCCAGGGCATCAGTCGGACATTTTCTGTATCCACAAAAGGCCCGTACAGGACGTGCAACATGCGGCTATCCTGCTGAAATGTAGGGCTTCGCAGGGATCAAATGAAGGGTAGAGCCATGCGAACAAGAGGTGACTCAGACGTGTAACCAATGACACCCCATACCATCACGCTGGGTGATACGTCAGTATGGCGATGACGAATACACGCTTCCAATGTGTGTTCACCACGATGTCGCCAAACACGGATGCGACCATCATGATGCTGTAAGCAGAACCTGGATTCATCTGAAACAATGATGTTTTACCATTCGTGCACCCAGGTTAGTCGTTGAGTACACCATCAAAGGCACTCCTGTCTGTGATGCAGTGTCAAGGGTAACCGTAGCCATGGCCTCTGAGCTGATAGTCCATGCTGCTGCAAACGTCGTCTAACGGGTTGTTGTCTTGCAAACTTCCCCATCCGTTGACTCAGGGATCGAGACGTGGCTGCACGATCCATTACAGCCATATGGATAAGATGACTGTCATCTCGACTGCTAGTAATACGAGGCCATTGGGATCCAGCACGGCGTTCTGTATTACCCTCCTGAACCCATCGACTCCATATTCTGCTAACAGTCATTGGATCTTGACCAATGCGAGCAGCAATGTTGTGATACGATAAACCACAATCGCGATAGGCTACAATCCGACGTTTATGAAAATCGGAAACATGATGGTACGCATTTCCCCTCCTCACAGGAGGCATCACAACAATGTTTCACCAGGCAGCGCCGGTCAACCGCTGTATGTGTATGAGAACTGCATAATATTTGTTAAGCAAAAAATTTAAAAGAATATTCTGCACTTAATAAACAACAATTAGTTAATCTTATTGTAATATTTTGAAATAATAGCTCAAATAATAATGCTTCTATTAATAATAACAGTGCATTGAGCTTTTAAAAGCTTCTAGTAGGCATGCATCAAGAAATTAAACAAAAAAACATATCAGAAAAATTTTTCGAATTATAACTTTCGAGGGTCATCCAAGAGAAGCAGTGGTTGAGAAAGGAGTAATGTAGAGTTGTAGCCTATCACCGATATTATTCAATCTGTATATTGAGGAAGCAGTAAAGGAAACAAAAGAAAAATTTACATTAGGAATTAAAATCTATGGAGATGAAATAAAAACTTTGAGGTCTGTGAATGACATTTTAGTTCTGTTAGAGACATCAAAAGATCTGGAGTTCAGTTGCATGGAATGTGCAGTGTCTTGAAAGAAGGATATAAGATGTCCATCAACAAAAGCAAAAAGAAAATTACGGAATGTAGTTGATTAAATCAGGTGATGCTGAGAGAATTAGATTAGAAAATGAGACACTTAAAGCAGTAAATGAGTTGTGCTACCTGGGAAGCAAAATAACTGATGGTGGTTGAAATAGACAGGATATAAAATGTAGGCTGGCAATGACAAGGAAAGCGTTCCTGAACAAGGGAAATTTGTTAACAAAGATATAGATTTGAGTGTCAGGAAGTCCTTTCTGAAAGGATTTGTATCGAGTGTAGCCATGTATGGATGTGAAACATGAACAATAAATAGTTAAGATAAGAAGAGAATAGAAGCTTTCAAAATGTGATGCTACAGAAGACTGCTGAAGATTAGATGGGTAGATCACGTAACTAATGAAGAGGTACTGAAAAGAATTCGGGAGAAGAGAAATTTGTGGCACAAGCTGACTAAAAGAAGGGATTGGTTGGTAGCAAATGTTCTGAGGCATCAAGGGATCACCAATTTAATGCTGGAGGGAAGTGAGGAGGATAAAAATCGTAAAGGAGATAAAGAGAATGAATACACTAAGCAGATTCAAAAGGATATATGTTGCAGTTGTTACCCTGAGATAAAGAAGCTTGTATGGGACAGAGTAGCAATGAGAGAAGCATGAAACCACCCTCTGGACTGAAGACCACCAGAAAAACAACAACTTTCTAAATTTTTATGATAACGAATTTAAAACAAGCTAATGAATTAATAGAAAGCTACAGCTTTTAATCTATAAATAATAATTTATAAAGTTAATAATACTGATAACATTGTAGAATCACACATTTTTTAAGGAAATTGAATAAGTAATTAAAAGAATTAAAAGTAATTTGAGGGAAATAAGATCGATTAAAGCTAATATAAGATTTTATTGCAATTTTAAGAGACATGAAGAAATACAGTAATTTAGTTATAAAGCAAAAAAAATGGAGTTTTATTAAGAAAAATAGATTATTACCAAAGATCAATAAAAATTATTGACTGAAGTGGAAGAAATGCAAAGAAGACGACCAGGTTTAGACTTACTTGTTGATGGACACAAACCAGTTTGGTTATTCATAAATCGATTTACGAAATGTAAAAGATAAGAAAGCTGTAATTAATGTAAAAAATGAAGATCAAAAATGTTTTCTATTGTCAATAAAAGCTGAATCATATCCAGCAAAATATCGTGTTAATAATTATAAAAATATTGGTACAGAAGTAAAAAAATTTTTGAGAAAGAAATATTTAATATAGCTGGCATTCTAAAAGATCACAAGAAATATTTTGATTAATGTTGATGCACATGAGGAAAAATTTAAAATATAACCTCTTTACAATAAAAAACAAACATTAAAAACATGTTTTAACCTTTTAATTCTAAATCAAAATTATTTTCATTACCATTCAATAACAGACTACTATAGATTAATTAGACCATACAAAAATAAACTTATAGAAAAAGTTTATCCTTGTGACAGATGTTTAAGATTTTTTGTTCTTAAGAAAAATTGGACAGCAATGAAAGTGATTGTAAAGAACAAAAAGATGAAAAAATAAGTATGCCCAAAACACATGAAATTCATTGTTTACAAATAATAATATTTCATTAAGTGTCCATTTCTTAATGAATCCCAATTTCGAATGTTTATTAAAAAATATTAGTACTTGTCAAAGAATTCCTAACAAATCTTATACTAATAAATATCAGAAAGATTTACCAGTTCCTTTAGTTCCAGTTATTCTAAATGAGATTATAAACTACCAATGGAATATAATGGCAATGACACCACCCAGAAATTTGTAGAAACGTTAAAATAAGGACATAGAGAGATTTAAGTGTTGTATTATAAATGTTACAATAATAATGGCTAAAGAATATAAAATAAATTTTGAAAATTCTGAAAATGTTTTATTTGTCTAGGAAGAATAACTATTTTAGAAAAAAGGTAAGAGGTCACTGGCATTTAACTGGAAAATTTCGATAGGCTCCCTATGAAGATTCTAATAATAATTATAAAAAGCGCTCTTTTATTCTACTTTAAATTCATATTCAACAAATTATGACATTTAATTGTTAATAAAGGAATTAGGGACATATAATAAAGATAGTCCCTGTATTCCAATAATGAACAAATATATATTGTTTTGGTAAGGTAGTTGAAGATGGATTAACTTTATGATTTTTAGATACTTTGGATTTATGCCCTCAAGTGTGGATAAATCTAATCTTAAAAAAAATCAATTTAAGGAACATCAGAGTATTTCGATGTTAAAAAGTAGAATTAATGATTAAAATATGCTTTATCCATATGAATATATGGAGTCTGAAGAAAATTTAAAAGAAACAACATTACCTAAATATGTTCCTATTTGAGAGTTAATAAACATGATGTAGAAGCTCTCTATCAGCTGAGCTACCCAAGCATGGCTCACAACCCATCCCCACAGCTTCAATTCTGCCAGTACCTCCTCTACTACTTTCCAAACCTCACAGAAGCTCTTCTGCGAAAGTGACAGGTCGTGAGTCATGCTTGGTTAGCTCAGTTGGTAGAGTACTTGATGGCAAAAGGCAAAGTTTGCGAGTTTGAGTCTCAGTCCGGCACACAATTTTAATCTGCCATAAAGTTTCATATAGCGCACACTCCGCTGCAGAGTGAAAAGCTCATTCTGGAAACATTCCCCAGGCTGTGGCTAAGCCATGTCTTCGCAATATCCTTGCTTCCAGCAGTGCTACTTCTTCAAGGTTCGCAGAAGAGCTTCTGTGAATTTGGAAAGTAGGAGACGAGGTATTTACAGAATTGAAGCTGTGGGGACGTGTCGTGAGTCGTGCTTGGGTAGCTGTGTTGGTAGAGTACTTGCCTGTGAAAGGTAAAGGACCCGAGTTCGAGTCTCCGGCACACAATTTTAATCTGCCAGTAAGTTACAAACTATGTTGACATTATTTTAGGATATGAACATCCTCAAAATGCTATAAAACTTAATGAAAAGGAAAAATATTGTAAAACATACGAAAATTACGTACAATAGTAGTGAAAATCTGCCACCTAAAGGAATTCATACCCATACAAAATTTATCAATTTGTGTGGAATTTATTCATTAGTTGTGAGATCTAAAATTCCTTTCACTCAAGATTTCCATGATTGGTTAAATGAAGTATTTTTAGCTCCAGCTCGTAAACAGAGTAAATATCAAATTATAAATAGATTGGAAAGTTATAAAATTGAAATATATCATTTACAAAATTAAAATAAAAAACAAAGTGATGATATCTCACAGTTATAAATCACTATTAATATTTTAATATGGACTCTAAATTTAATGAGACGAAATGTTGTTTCACCAATATGAAATCCGTCATTAAGACCAAAATTTGTCGTTTTAGAATTATTTGATAACAATTTTATTTGTAATTATTGTTTTATTTGAACACAATCTCATATATGTGGAAAAATAAGTAAATACTATTAAAAATTGACATCGAAATTGCGAGGTAATGGTAAGACTTAATTATTATCCTAATTCCTTAAATTTATATTATGGAAAGTGAGAAAGTTTGAAAATTGTTGGTCATCACAATGATTTCAGTATTTCGGATAATTACTCATGAGAACAATCAGTTGATGATACACTTAGGCTACGTCAATAAAGTGAAAATCTAATTCCTTTTTCATAACTCAATTTTACATGACATTCATAACGATTTTTATATACAAGTAATCCACCAAACCATTATAAGCACCTGAATCAATCAACTCGATTTAAATATTTCCAAATAGTTCTGATCTTATATCATTCTTATTAAAATATTTTCCAATTTCTCTAACAAAATTAATATTATAACCAATCTGAAACAAATTTATATTATCAATAACAACTTCAACAATGTATATCAAATTTTCTATAATAATTTGAATTTCTTCCCCCCCCCCTCAACCATTAGGTGAATTATCAAATTCAAACCATTTAACATATACTGTATATGCTTTATTTCTAAAACTTTCTCAAAAAGATATAGATAAGGACAATTTGTTCTTTGTAGTTCTTGTTTATAACAGTTTCCTTCTATTTATCTTTATCTAAAGCCTTCAATTCATAAATTATTGCATTAGAATGAATATCCTTTACAATTTCTAAAATTTCTGTTTACCAACCAGCTGTATAACCTCTTTCAAAACTTCCTTTAACTTTAATGATATTAACTTAATCACAATTATTAATTTAAGTTTAGCATTAGGTAGAAAGAGACTAGGCTTTTAATTTTGTTCATTAACTCCTTTTGGCTTCATTTTAATTGTTGAATGTTTTGTATTATTGTATTCATCAATTAATTTTGAGCCTATACCTATCCATATATAAATACACTGAAGAGCATATCTCTTCCATGTGTTTTCTTTAGATGTTCTATCATATCTTTGTACAGCAGATCTGGAATAGTGATTAAAGCAATATTATTTTATTAGTTCTTGAAAATTGTAATTATAAAATTCTTTCTCATTGTCTGTTTGATTTTTGAGAGTTCTCTAAATATTTTTTCAAAAGCATCAACTACATTTTTATCTGTTTTATGGTTAACTGGTATAGCCCAAACAAATTTTGAGAAGACATTGATTACAGTTATCAAATGTGTATTTAATTTATTTATTTTTGAAATTTCTTTTAATTTCCAGACTCCATTTCTACTAGATCTGCTTGCCACAAATCATCTATAACGACAGAAACAACATTTCTTCTTTTAAAATTTTTTCTCAGTGGTTTATGTAATTTATTAATAATTTCTTCATGAATATTCAGACCATCACCTACAAAATTTCTTAACTTTTTTCTCTTGATGTAATATGTAAAGACCTTTAAGACACTGTAGCATAGCGGCTTGGCAATCCATTTAATACCCGGATCTTGTGGAAGTTTGCTGCAATTTACAATTTTTTAGAAATTTACTAATCCTCTTACCTCTTCAAGCAGTATATCAGCTTAATCTTCCATTATTCCTCTTTATTAACATGTATACGTTTAGTACAAAAAAATTATACAGGGATTTGATGATGTTACTCTAAAGATACTGTTTTTCTGCATTGTTATTTTTCTCTGAAGTGCAAAATTTTCATAAGTCATAGGGAATGGTACGCAACTGATTTAAAATCACTTGTCAGCATGAAATAATAAATGCTTCATATATAGGTAAAGTGTTTTATTGTGAAATGTTTTTTTTCTCATTTTTACAAATTAGAGAACTACACTTGTGTATGATATCTTTCAAAGCACTCAGGAACACAAAGGTCTCTGTTACATGGTCTACTTTACTATCTGGTCTTTCCTCATTACCTTTCCTGCAGCTTTCCCTTGTTCCCAACAGACCTTGAATCTTCTAGATGGGTTTATTTTCTTTCTTGTTGGTGGCAGTTTGTCAGGAAAATGATGTGCTGTGAGTCTGTTTGCACTTAATTTACAGATAAAATCTACTAATGCACACTTTTTTCATGTTTTTATATTGTTGATAATGCTGACTGGCATTCACAACTGCCCTTATAAAAATATGGAAGAAAATATTTTTCCACCATTTTACAGTCTCTTGCTGGAAGGGATAGTAATTCATCAGCTGGTCTCCTCTGTCAACACCTGTTTTAGGCAGGTTGTAGTATAGTGTAGTGTCTGGGTTTACTACCTCAATATGTTCACTCCTGGAATTTACACTGACATGCGAAGCAGTCATCTTACACTATGTTGACAACATGTTTACATCGCGCTTGTCTTTCCATTTAAAGCAGATAAGGTGTCCTTCTTGATGAAATGTCATTTCTCCTTTCTTTAGTTTTTGATTTTTCAGGTCCCTGGGCAAACCTATCCTATTCTTCATCACAGTTCCAACTCCCAATGTATTTCTTTCCCACAGCACTTCAAGGAATGTAGGACTTGTATAAAATCTGTGTAGTGTACCACATGTCCTTTTCCCAAGTAAGACGAACATAGCCTCAGCAGTAGGGATTTGACAGAATTGTCACCATTTCCTTTTCCTCTAGTATATCCTTCAGAATTGCACATGTTACCTGTTTGAGCATCACTTACATCATACAGTTTTATCCCGTATTTCTCTGGTTTGTCTTTCATGTAAACACAGACTCCAGCTCTTCCTCAAAAAGCACATATAGGTTCATCCACAGTCATATTTCGTGATAGATAAAAGACTTTTCTCCATCTCTCTGTGAAAAAGTCCCAAACAGATTTTACTTTATGCAAAGGGTTACGGTCAGGTTCTTGTTGAGGTTAGTGCATTATTGTTCACATGCAGCTTCCTGAATATGGCAAAATGACATTAGCTGAGAAGCAAATGATGAAGCAAGTGCAGGGTCTTTGGACCAATAATCTGCAAGTTTAGGTTTCTTTACAACACACAAATGCAAAACGATTGCAAAAAATTCGTATACTTCATGTATCCTTACTGCTCACCATTTCTTTAATAAAGATTTTGGTTCCAGTCTGTTCTGATGGTGAAGTTCAGAAATAGCATCGGTAGCATACACATTTGTCTCTGACTTTACTTATAGAAATATGCTGTGATCAAAAAATTGCAACAAACAGTATAGTTCTGTTGATAATATATCGACAGGAACCTGTATTCCACGCGTTTCTTCAAACATAGGTAATTCAGAGAGTCCATCAGAAGACACCATTCATTATGAAGCGCAGGCTGCTGAACTGAATGACAAACCTAACAGAAACTTGTGCATTAGCTTCTTCATACTCACTACCATCGTTTCTGTCAGCAGAACAGGTTTCGCTATCCAGTTCACATGAGTTATCATCGTCTTCTGAAAAATCGGCGATGTCGTCCGAAAGATCATCAAGTTCTGAGCCATTGTTTTCTTCAATTTCTAAGTTTGATAAGCGATGTTTGTTAGCCATATTCACTATTCAAATGTTTTTACACATGGGAAAGATGCACACAATAGCACAATGCAGCAATCGACATAGAACAAAACAACCTTCAACAATAACATAAGACTGGTACTATTCGCGAGAGACTGGGGCGTGCTAGCCATCAACAGTGCACTTATTAGTCTCCCCACTTACAAACCAAAACAAGCATTTAAATCACAAATAAATAAGTCAGAAGTGGAGATGTATGTCATATATCTATCGGATTTTATGATTAAATCATAGTGAATGTATTTAGTATGTCTATTGGCTTCAATGAGCTAATCCTGTGTCTTCTATTTTTGGTGGTGCCTCTTTGAGGATGATGGGACTCAGTAAATTTTCTCCACTTCAACCACCAGTAGCGACTGCGCATTTACATAGATTAATTTTTTTATTTTAAATTAGTTTGAAGAATATAATTATCCTTCCATCAAGTGGTATAGTTTTAACAGAATCGTTTAATATTATGGTTAGAGAGTTTCATGTTTGTTCGATTTTTGTTGATACAGTGTCAATAGTCACACTGTAAACTTCATCAAAAACACTCAATTTAATGTCAAGATCATTTGAAGATGAATATTTATTTATATTTTGACCAACAACAAAAACTTCACGAAGAATAAACTCATGCTCGAAGTGACATTTTTTTGCACAACTCCTTTAATAAAAGTTAATTCGACTGTTTCTCATGAATTTTTTCGCATTTCAATCTAATTTGTGAAATTAAATTCCTATTTCTTTTCTTGTAAATTATTTCTTAAGTCGTGGACTATCTGATGCTATTCTTGTTGGTAACATAATTATTGATTAGTGTTAGATTACTCGTATACTCAGCCTTTGCAGAAAGATCTTTTAATTGATATTCTAAATAATATTTAGTAACAGCATTTTAACCACTTATTGTATCTTTTATATTGGCTAAACTTCTACCTGTTGCATCCACACGTAGTAAGTGGTGCTTCACGCAGTGGAGAATGGCAAAACAGAGGCACGCCGGCGACTCAGGCGTGGTGAAGTAAGCACACACAGATAGCCTGTCTGACGGTAGCAGTCTACCTACAGGCTGATGCAAGGACGCACACAGGCCGAGCGAAGTCTGGAGAGTGCTGAGTAAGGGGAAGTGAGGCCAGCACACTAAATTACGCTGCAACATACTAGGGGAGTAATAACAGAAAGCTACCACTCAGGGTAAAACAACGTCCTCCTGCTGGATATAAATAGTGGAGCGCCGGCAGCAACAGACAGAAGCCATTAGGAAGCAGTTCGGACTTGAGGACAGACGTGGTCCGTGTCCGAATGTTCAATCTTCGTAGGTGACGATTCCGGAAGTCTGTCCCAGCTCGCAGGAGTCATCTGTTCGCCACCAGGTGTGAACTTCAGCTCTGGAGGTCGGCCCGAGTTCGGTCGGCACCATGGCTGACTAACTACAGCGAGAACTTCCAGCAGGACCGGCCGCCAGGGACTACGCCCGGACTTCACAGCAACCCGGCCCCACGGCGCGTGGTCCGTCCATGACGGGACCTCGCGGACATTGCGACTGACGGCTTCCCAGCCGACGGTCCAGCAGGCGTCGGCAGCTGACCTTACGGTGACGCAGCTCCGTGGGCGTGCCCGTACTGGGGCGCCTAGCGGCCACGAGTTCATCTCAACTACAGGGCATCCTGGTTTCAGTGGAGGGAGCATTAGTGGCCTGAGGCTCCCGAGTGCGATCAGCGGCGTGCGTTGCGCGCATTGTCGGAGAATCTACACAGCAGGAGCCAGGCGGAGGGATGTGCAGGGCTGGGCAGCGATGACGAGGGAGAAATTGTAAAGAAAGTTCAATAAATAATTGTAAAACTCCATGCCACCTCAGTCTTTGGCGCAGTCACTGTGTCTGCTGCTAACAAGTGGTGCAGAAACCATAACAAGTGGTGTCAGGCGCACCCACGCCATGACTTTGACTAGCAGCGTGCGGAGCAACTGAGAAATACCGAATAGGGTGAGTCCAGCAACTGCCTTCTCTCTATGTTTTCTATCTAGCTAGACATGACGAGGGTAATGTTAAGGGATGTGAGAGTGTCATTTGAAAGGCCTAGCAGCCCTGTAGACTTATTGCAGTTTCGTGGGAATGATAGTCACGTTAACTTAGTACCATCTAAATGTGTAGTGTGTGGATTAACAGGTCACGTCGCTCCTTGCGATAAATTTGTACCAAGCACTTGTGATGTGTGTGGCTTCTATGGTCCTAGACGTGCTAGGAATTAACTTGCTTCTGGGTAATACAATTTGATTTTTGTGAGGTGAGGTATACCACACCGAAAATGCCAGATACACGTGCAACCGGGACAAGTGACGCCGTAGTCGCATTGACAGAGCAAGTTAAGAAACTGATTGAAGAAAATAAGTTGCAAAAACAGCACATGCAGAGGATGGAGCAACAATTGTTGCAGAACACTCAATCAGGCTCTGGAAGTGGTAGTGTAGAATGCAAGGGCACTGTCTTTCCCGGTGTGGCAGATTGTTCAGTGGCTAATTTGATACCTTCCTTCTCGGGTAAAACATCAGAGGATGTGAATGTTTTCATTGGTGATGTATATAGTACGGCTAGACCGTGTGGCTGGTGGGATGAAATGTGTTTGCAAATGGCGAGGTTATGGTTAGTAGGTGACGCAAGGACTTATGTGGCATACCACGAAGGGTTAAAGGATGCTACTACATTCACAGTGTTGGCTGAGGGATTATTGCAAAGGTTTAGGAAACAAAACAGTGCCAGAATATTTAAAGAAAAATTGGGGCAGATGATGCAAAAAATGGGTGAAACGGTAGAAGAATTTTCAGACAGAATTAGGAGAACGAATGTGCACACGTATGAGTTAACGCAAGATGCGAGGGCAAATGAAGTTCTATTGAAAGAAGCAGAGAATAGAGCTTTAGACGCATTTTTGCGAGGGGTTTCGCCGGATGTTTCACGCCGGATACGGATGGAAATTCCAAGTGACTTAACAGCAGTATTGCGCGTAACTACACATTTGCAGGAAGTAGATAGCGCCACTAGAAGTCGCAATGATAATAAAATTTTTTCGTCTTCCAAAGAGTATTACCGTTATGGGAAGCAAGGTCATTTTAAGGGACAAATTCGGGAACCGCAATGTTTCAATTGTCAGAAAATAGGGCATAAGGCACTGCAGTGTAAAGCCAAAAAACGGGTTAATGATACAGCAGATAAAAATCTGTTAAACGAAAAAGGGAGTGTTCCTGCCGTCGAGAGGCATTCCCAGTAAAAAGAGGTACTCAGAGAGTGCACCAAGAGGCGGATTGTAGTTTGATAGTTTGGATAAAAGATAAGTGGCGAAGCGTTTTAGTTGATTCTGGAGCGCATGTATCAGTTGTCAGTGTGGACCTCATCGGCAAGAAAGGTTGGTTGGTTAGTTGTTTGGGGAAGGAGACCAGACAGCGTGGTCATCGGTCTCATCGGTTTAGGGAAGGAAGTCGGCCGTGCCCTTTCAGAGGAACCATCCCGGCATTTGCCTGGAGTGAGGCAAGAAAGGATTGGAAGCTCCGAGGTACAGACCGCGCGCAGTTGGTGATAAAAAATTAGATGCACTAGGGACAGCACAGCTCAAGTTTAAGATAGGGAGCAAATGGAGGTGTTGTTAACTGTGGGACAGGGATTTTCTGCGGTACTTGGGTTGGAGTCTTTGATTAAACATCACACCAAAATTGACCTTTCGCAACATACGCTGGAACTCGATGGGAACTTGTTCTCAATGGGTACAGCCGTTGCAAATGTTTCAGAGTCGTAAGGTGCACCGATAGCTAAGGTGATACCAACTAAACTGCGTACAAGTGCATTAAAGGAGATTTCGTGTGACAAAGTACAAACAGGTACAGGGAAGTTGATCAGGGTTCCGGTGGATGTCGATGCGATGTGCCATAGCAGGGGCTATTCTTCGTAGAGCCGCTACTGAGTAATGAGGTTTTAGACGAAAAGCATTGCCTTATTCATAGAAGTGTATCAAGGGTAACGGACATAAACGGGCAGTTTATGGTTCCGGTGAGTTAAGATAACTTCGGGCGGAATGATGTCGATCTCCAGAAGTGATTAGTAATAGCCACAGTAGAGTTAATGGACGAAGAGGACATCGATAGTTCGAGGCTAGACTATGATGTAAAGCAAACCGTCAGCACGTCTGCACTTCGTGACAAGGTAAATCATTTGAGAGGAAATGATCGTTCGGGTATGGAAGCATTATTACTAAAGTATAATGCATTGTTTGAAGCACAGGGTGCGTTACCTGCTACACCGATAACACAGCATAGTATTCCGACAGGGAATCACGCTCCAGTGTATCGTAAGCCGCAGACTACCGAAACAATTACAATCAGTAGTAGCGCAATTAATATAGCAACAAAGGAAGATGGGATAATTCAGCGCAGTAATAGTCCTTAGTCTAGTAATGTGGTCCTAGTTCTGAAGAAGACCCTGGACAGGCCGAAAAAATTTCGCTTTTGTTGCGATTACAGACATTTGAATGAACGGACAGTGGTGGACGTATATCCGATTCCGAATATCACAGAAACGTTAGACAACCTAGGGCAAATTTTTCTCCACCATGGATTTGCGAAGCGGTTATCACCAGATTGAATTATGTCCAGAGGGCAGGCCAAAAACATCGTTTCGACGCATTTTGGTCACTTCGAGTATAAAAAATGCCGTTTGGACTAAAAAACGCTCCAGCAACATTTCAGAGGCTGTTGGATGGAGTCCTTCGCGGGTTGAAACCGAAAAAATGCATAGCGTATCTGGATAACATTACAGTTTTTTCAAGAGATATAGAGCAACATGTGGAACGGTTAGAGGAGGTGTTTAAAAGATTAGAGGCAGCACGGCTAACATTTAGTTAGGACAAATGCCATTTTGCGGAAGCACAAGTAAATTATCTCGGGCATGTTATCAGTCAGGACGGGTTACGGACAGATCCTCGTCTCACTTCTGCAGTACGAGATTTTCCGGTTCTGCAAACGGTTAATCAACTACAATCGTATATTGGTCTTGAGAGCTATTATCGAAAATTCGTACAGGGGTTCACAGAAATAGCGAGGCCACTAACTAAGTTGCTAAGAAAAGGTGTTACCTTCCAGTGGACGTCAGAGTGCGAGAAAGCATTTCAAGAGTTGAAACGGATACTGACATCAGATCCAGTTTTGAAGTTTCCAGACTTTTCGAAGGAGTTTATACTACAATGTGACGCGTCTAATTACACTCTTGGGGTTGTACTTGGGCAAGAAATTGATGGCAAAGAACATCCGATTGCGTTCGCGTCTTGTCAACTTAACAGGGCGGAACAAAATTACTCCACGCCAGAGAAGGAATTGTTATCGATAATATATGGGATTTTGTACTTTTGATGTTATCTGTGCGGTAGAAGGTTTAAGGTTGTGACGGATGATTCAGCTCTGAAATGGTTATTAGGTCTGAAAGACCCAGCGAGTAGGCTAGTGAGATGGGCGCTGAAACTCAGTGAGTTCGTTTATGAGGTAATACACAAGCCAGATGTGAAACATGCCAATGCTGACGCATTGAGCAGGAAAGTGGCAGTATTACAAGTAACAGGGGTGACTGAAGATGAGCGGAAAAGGGCACAAGCCGTGGATAGTGATTGCCAATTGTTCAGAAAGCAACCACAGTTCCTAGTACAGGACGGGTTACTTTACAGGTCTACGAAATGCGGCCCGCGCGTCGTCGGACCAGCAGCATTTAGATCTGAAGTTTTGCAACAGGCGTATGACCATTTTCTTTCAGGACATGGCGGGAGAAGAGCTACGGATAGGCGGATAGCGGAGAAGTTTTGGTGGAGGACACTACGTCAAGACATGGACGAGTACATCAGGATTTGTGTGCCATGCGCACAGCATGTGGACTTGAGCCATCAAAAGATTCAGCTTCGAAGATTACCAGAGACTGGGATGTGTACTTGCAATTCGTAACCAGTGCATATAATAGTAAAGTACATACATCGACAGGATTGTCGCCGTACGAAGTCGTGTATGGGCGGAAGATGCCATCACTTTTTGACATGCTTCGTCCAAGGCTGGGAGCTGAGGGCGAGCATGTAAGGCAATTTGCGAAAACCATTAGGGAAGTATGGCAGAGAGTTAGACGAGCTAACACGAAAGCTTTGGAACGACAAGAACGGATGGGGGGTACAACGAGGAAGTTGCCACAGTACAGAGTAGGTCAATGGGTGCTACTAGCTAATCCGTATTTTCCAAAAGGGAGAACCAAGAAGTTCACAAACAAGTTCCAGGGACCGTACCAGGTAGTGGAAATGACATCACCTGTCAGTGTAAAATTACAATTGCCTACCAAGACAACGGTGGTTCACGTTAGTGGAGTTAAGCCATTCCAGGGGGTAGTAGATCTGTGTATATGTACTTCTCCTTCTGGCAGAAATCGAAAAGAAGCGCCAGAAGCAGGCAGTAAACCGAGTATTAAGTATAAGTTGCGTTCGAGGTATGTATAGTTAGCAGTAATTATCATGTGTGTATTATTTTTGTGCACGGGCTAGGATTATTTTATTGGTATTAAGGGGTAGAGGTGGGAGTTTTTCCTTCTCTCTCCATACTGTAGGTGACGCACGATGGGGTACAAGTGGATAGTATGGGGCGTAGTCCTCTGGCAGCTGACACAAGCTGGCCAGGTACAGGAATGCCGTTGCGAAGTGGGGTGTTGTTCAGGAAACAACCGGATGTGGTCCTCACAAGTTACGAATGGACGCTTCGGCTGGCACTCAGCATCCTGCAGGTAAGGAACGAGATGCAGCAGCTACAGGAGGTGGTATCAAGTGTCGAAACGGTTGCATCTAAGAATGGAATATTACAGGACGTGTAAGAAGAGTACGAGGCTTTGGATAGGTCATGTAAGGAAATAAGGGAACAACTGTGGCAAGTCGCGAGCATGATTCCACGGAGGAGAAAGAGAATAAAGAGGGGTTGGTTGAATGCAGGTGGGAAGTTGCTGCAAACAATTTTTGGAACAGCGGATAGAGACGATATTGAGAGTTTGAACAATTCTTTAACAGTTATTCGCAACAGTGAGGAAAGCATAGGGAAGTTTGTGGATATACACACAATAGAGATATGGGGATTAGGTACAGAGTTGTTGAATGTGACACGCATGGTGCGTGGGATGGCTCCAGGGTTACGAGCATATATAGAACAAACACAGAAATTGTTGAATACGGATCTGGAACAGGTACAAACGCGATTGGATATAGTGGAAAGGTAGCTGGAAATGGCTAAATTGCTGCAGGAACTGGTTAACAGCATTGGTGATACGCAAGTGAGGATGGATGAATTGCAAGAGGCAGTACATCACGCATTGCATGGGCAGGTGAATGTGACGTTGATGTCACCAGAAAAATTCAGACGGAGTCTGAAGCAGGCAGAGGGAGAGTTTCCAGAGGGGGGTAGAGCACGTAGTGCTGATAATTGAAGTGAGTATGTCACTTTTTCATCATATATCTAGGATTAAGGTAACAACGGATCTAGTTAAGATGTATATAGAGATTAGATTTCTAGTAACTAGTGTGGGAGACAGTATCACTGTTACACAGTGCATCCTTATCCAGTCAGATGGGAGCGCGTGGGGAAGGGCATACAGTTCAAGACACAGGACGTTTTATTAACTTCTAAGGTGGGGGATATTCATGCTACTATGTCGAGTTTAGAGTTGAGTAGATGTCTAACGGAGTCAGTTTCCATTTATCCATCACGGGTTGTTTTCACGGGCAAGGGGTTATGTGAGATCCAGTTATTTAGGGCAGAAGCAGAAGCTTTGGAGTGTCGGAGAATAATAGTGAAGGCTACGCCACATTTTCAGCAAGTTGGGAGGCATTGGTTGTATTCAGTATTCGCTATGGAGAGGATATCAGCCAAGTGTTATAACAGTGGGAATTGGACAGCAACCACAGAGATGGAACTACAGGACTGTAGTTTGCTAATCAACGGGACAAATTGTGAAATAGTGGGGGATCGTTTCAGCTTACCAGCGACAGTCATGGGAGTCACCAAGGTTACAGGTACTCATCTGACGTTGTACTGGCCAGATGCGTCATTCAGCATCGCTCCAGCAGAAAATTTGACGTATATTAACAACACCTTGGATGCTACACTATTGCAAACGATAGATAAACTAGTAGATTCAGAGAAAGGACAAATTTCTATGCAGTAATTATTAAGGCATGTAGAGGAGTACGATACCAGGCAGAAACGTAGCATAGTGACCATTGGTATTTCAACTGGTACTATTACCGTGTTGATTGTATTTATCAGTGTGGTATGTCATATTAAAACGGAAGATTCAGCATGTTAATGCAAGACTGCTCCATGACATTCCTGTAGAATGAATTACAAGTAGAGCATGAGTCAGTTCAATCTGGATGTATATAGGGGAGAAGTAGAATATAGGTTAGAACTAGAGTTAACATATACGGTAAATTCGGGGACGAATTTAATTTTTAGGAGGAGGTAGTGTTGCGGCCACATGTAGTAAGCGGTGCCTCACGCAGTGGAGAATGGCAAAACAGAGGCACGCTGGGGACCGAGGCGTTGCGAAGTAAGCACACACAGATAGCCTGGCTGATGGCAGCAGTCTACCAACAGGGTGACGCAAGAACGCACACAGACCGAGCGAAGCCTGGAGAGTGCTGATTAAGGGGAAGTGAGGCCAGCACGCTAAGTTACGCTGCAATATACTATGGGAGTAATAACAAAAAGCTACCACCCAGGGTAAAAAACGTCCTCCTGCCAGATATAAATAGTGGAGCGCATTGTCGGAGAATCTACACAGCAGCAGCCAGGCGGAGGGATCCGCAGGGCTGGGCAGCGATGACAAGGGAGAAATTGTAAAGAAAGTTCAATAAATAATTGTAAAACTCCACCGTGTCGCAGTCTTTGGAGCAGCCACAGTGTCTGCTGCTAACAAGTGGTGCAGAGCCATAACATACCTCCAAAAGTAATATAACTTATTGTCTTTTGAAAAATTTTAATTACTTCTTCCTGACACTTATTAATCACATTTTCTATTTTTGGATCAATTGTTTCTAAAGTCCATTTTATTATTTCTAAATGTTGTAATTTATTTGGTGGCTTTTAGGGCACGAATTATTTCCAAATATGTCCATTTATTATATTCAAAATAGCATTAAACAAATAATTATATGACAATAGCCTTAGCATAAATAGACACAATGATGTATAACTTCATTAAAACCTCGAATTCGTTACCCATTGTAATACAGCCCACTTGAGACAAGATATTTCACGAATTCTTTGGGAATATTTCCTCCAAATGCGTCGAACACAAACTTTTTATTGTTAGTTTTATAATAACATATCCAATGACCGCCTACATAGTGAGATATACCAAAATTTACTATTCAGGATTCATATTTTCTAGGATGAGTAGGTAGTTCATCGATTACAAAAAAACCACAAAGATACCTGATTTTCACTTGTTCAGCAAGATTTCCTATATCAAAATTACTTAATGCATCAGGATGCGTATAAATTAGTTTTTGGAATTTCTTTTGTCTTCACTCTAACACCAGCTAAAGCTTTCTCCTCCATTGCTAAATTATGCCTTTTGTTGTTATAATTCTTATCATCTTTTTTCGTGTCTGTTACTGCTTTTTCACTACCAGCCACTTCACCTACTAATGAACCAAGAGTAGCTAAATATGGTAAGGCTGCAGGAAGTAATACAAGAAGTTCTCTTTCTTGTTTTGTTAGTCCTGAACCTTCTTTCCTTTTTGTTAGATATTCGATAATCTTTTTCACAACAGGTATACCTAATGCTATAAGCAAATTTCCGCCTGTCTTCTTATCTGTCTTTCTTTTTGTGCAGCAGTTAAAAATTATTAATACTACTTAATTGCTCAATACTGAGTTTCATTTTAATTGCTTTGGTTTAGTGTTACCACTAGGTAGCAAAGGAAGATCAATGCTGAAGTTATTGATTTATATAGATAAAACATTTTATAAAGTTTAATATTTTTACAGATCCCAACCATTATCATCAAGATCCATGCCAATACCTAATTTTTCTTTCCATATGTTATTTTACTAACCGTTGTAGCAGCTAATTTTTCTCCAAATGATGCATCAGAAGCTTATATTTTTTCTTTTGCAGCTAGTCGAATTTCTTTAACTGTTACCTGCCTTTTCTCTAAATCTTTATATCTCTGTATGTACTATCATGTTTTTTGCAAGCTTCATCTAGTGGATTTATTCCTTGTACGCCTATAGCTAATTTTTTCTTCTAAGTTTGTTCTTGGACCACAATAACTATACCAAGGAAGATACATTTCCAATGGTAATTCATTAATTAAAGTATCAACTGATCCTCTTCCATATTGTTCATTTTTCTAAAATTTATGACAAATTATTCAAATGTCTAATAAGATAAGATATTCCATTTGGATTCTTGGTAGCAAAGTCACTAAATTTATTTGTTAACGTATGTGATATTCAACTTTTTCATTGAGGTAATTTTTATTTCTAGCAAATTTTTCTCTCTGAATTACTGCTATTCTGTCGATTAAATCTCTGACATCATTCATAGAGATATAGTTCACTTGGTTTTTTTGTGAATTTTTTAATTAGTGTTTCGCCCTTTTTCTTTGCATTGTGGGTTGTTTCACCCTTTTTTAAATTCCTCTTTTAATCGCTCCTTTATCTCTCTATTTTTTCGTCTTTTTAACAACCTCTAGGTCATACAAAGAATTTGTGCCCAGCCCTTTAGAATAATCTATTTTGCAAACATTTAATGAGGAAAAAAATTTATGATTTGTTATAACATTTAATGATTATGTTTAACATTTTATGTTGAATGTCTATCTTTAACATGTTGAACTTTTCTTTGTTTGTTTTTAAAACATATTTAATCTTATTTTGTACTTACCATTATACATTTTTGTTGTCATATCTATTATAACAAAAATAAATTTACTTACATTCCACCATTTAATACACATTTCTTTAACATCATCAAATTTAAAATCGCCAGCAACAGACTCCTGACAAAGATGATTTAAATTTGTGTCACTTTGCATAAAAACATTTAAAAATCTACGTTGTCTCTTACTTAGTGTTTTGGTGCCTTTGAGTATGCCTAGGCTATTCCTTTTTGGCTTCCTCTAGTTAAATATTCTGTAACTACACCCTGGTTTTTGGCTA